>NC_057710.1:141241474-141245937 GCF_004010195.1 Chiloscyllium plagiosum | reverse complement strand
GTCTGAAGGCTGATAAGTCCCCGGGGCCTGATGGTCTACATCCCAGGGTCCTGAAGGAGGTGGCTCTAGAAATCGTGGATACATTGGTGATCATTTTCCAATGTTCTATAGATTCAGGATCAGTTCCTGCGGTTTGGAGGGTAGCTAATGTTGTCCCACTTTTTAAGAAAGGAGGGAGAGAGAAAGCAGGAAATTATAGACCAGTTCGTCTGACCTCAGTGGTGGGAAAGATGCTGGAGTCAATTATAAAGGATGAAATTACGACACATCTGGGTAGCAGTAACAGGATAGGTCAGAGTCAGTATGGATCTATGAAGGGGAAATCATGCTTGACTAACCTTCTGGAATTTTTTGAGGATGGAACTCTGAAGATGGGCAAGGGAGATCCAGTGGATGTAGTGTACCTGGACTTTCAGAAAGCCTTTGATAAAGTCCCACACAGGAGGTAAGTGAGCAAAATTAGGGCGCATGGCATTGGGGGCAAAATACTGACTTGGATTGAAAATTGGTTGGCTGACAGGAAACAAAGAGTAGTGATAAACGGCTCCCTTTCGGAATGGCAGGCGGTGACCAGTGGGGTACCGCAGGGATCCGTGCTGGGACCGCAGCTTTTTATAATATTCATTAATGATATAGATGATGGTATTAAAAGTAATATTAGCAAATTTGCTGACGATACAAAGCTGGGTGGCAGGGTGAAATATGAGGAAGATGTTAGGAGATTACAGGGTGACCTGGACAGGCGAGGTGAGTGGACAGATGCATGGCAGATGCAGTTTAATGTGGATAAATGTGTGGTTATCCACTTTGGTGGCAAGAACAGGAAGGCAGATTACCTACCAAGTTAGGTAAAGGGGCAGTACAACGAGATCTAGGTGTTCTTGTACATCAGTCAATGAAAGCAAGCATGCAGGTACAGCAGGCAGTGAGAAAGCCAATAGCATGCTGGCCTTCATAACAAGAGGAATTGAGTATAGAAGCAAAGAGGTTCTTCTGCAGCTGTACAGGGTCCTGGTGAGACCGCACCTGGAATATTGTGTGCAGTTTTGGTCTCCAAATTTGAGGAAAGACATTCTGGCTATTGAGGAAGTGCAGCGTAGCTTCACGAGGTCAATTCCCGGAATAGCAGGACTATCTTACGTTGAAAGATTGTAGCGACTGGATTTGTATACCCTTGTGTTTAGAAGGCCTAGAGGGGATCTGATTGAGACGTATAAGATTATTAAAGGATTGGATACTCTGGAGGCAGGAAGCATGTTTCCACTGATTGGTGAGTCCCGAACCCGAGGACACAATTTAAAAATAAGGGGTAGGCCACTTAGAACAGAGTTGAGGAGAAACTTCTTCACTCAGAGCATGATGGGTGTGTGGAATGCTCTGCTCCAGAAGGGTGTGGAGGCCAAGTCTCTGGATACTTTCAAGAAAGAGTTGGATAGAGCTCTTAAGGATAGTGGAATCAAGGGTTTTGGGGATAAGGCAGGGACAGGATACTGATTGAGGATGATCAGCCATGATCATAATGAATGGTGGTGCTGGCTCGAAGGGCAGAATGGCCTACTCCTGCACCTATTGTCTATTGTCTATTGTCTATTCCCTACAGTGTGGAAACAGGCCCTTCGGCATAACCAGTCCACACCGACCCTCCGAAGAGCAACCCACCCAGACCCATTTCCCTCTGACAAATGCACCTTGCACTATGGACAATTTAGCATGGCCAATGGGTGGTTGGTAGAGCATTGATTCCAATAACTATTGTCACTCATAGGGTTTAGCTTTGCTAGTTAGCAGACTGCTTGTCATTACAACTAAGCAGCCTGTATTGTCCTCTTCAAATCTTTATAAAGGTTAGGAAACGCAGTACACATCTCAAGTACGAGGTTTAGGAGATGCAGCACAATTAATTTGAGAAGCATTTATAGCTGGGTTAATGAGATCAGCAGGCCTGACGTACTGTTTCAATATTACAGCACTGACAAGCTACTTCCTCTTCAAAGTAATTTCTTAATAAGTGATAACGAGGTGCTACATTTCCATTACCATGCATTGCTAACATTAGACATCTGCAAATAGCTCAGGCATTCATTATAATATTAACAATAATTTCAGGTTTATGTGACACACCTCTCAGATATTGCAATGCGCACATGATTTTCAGGTCTCTCAGAGCTCAAACACTATTCTAATGTTGCAAAAACATTTAGTAAATTTTGCAACAGTAAAAGGCTTTGAGGCTTATGTCAACATCAATTTATATTGAAAATTTGAAAACATTAATTGTCCTCACAAAATTATGGAATTGCAAGGCATTAAACCGTATTTGCCAGTAATTACCAAATAGATTTGACATGCACTGAGGGAAGGCATTTAAATCTGGATTAGTGCCTTTCGTGATCTACATTTCCTGTGCAGTGTTACCCCAATATGGCCAGTTGCAGACTAACCCTTACAGGGGGAGCTGGTGGGAAGAGTTTTACATCTGTTCTCAGTCGGTGACCTTGAAGGAACTTCTTGAATGCAGTTTGGGGGCCTGGTGTTGTCTGAACCACATCAACTACTTTGGCATGGGTGACAGCAGCCACAGCTTAAACGAAAGCAAAATTCTGCAGATGCTGGAAATCTGAAACAAACACAGAAAATGCTGGAGACACTCAGTGGGTCTGACAGCAAACCTGGAGAGACAAGCAGGATTCAATCTTTGAGAACGGTTCTAAAGAAAAGTCATATCAGACTCACAATGTTAACTCTGCTGCTCTCACCACAGCAGCAGAAGTGACTGGCTGGCCAGGAGACAACACAGGTGGGTGGGGGAGTGAGGGATACTCTAGGATTTAATGAGGCACAAATGTTGTCATCCTGAGAGAAAGCACGATTTCATTTCCAGTCCCCTGATGTCTCAGCAATCTGTGTAATTTGCTGCACTGCTATAAGAGCCCGTAAGCCCCATTGAACCTTGAGGTCACATCCTTGTTGTAGTGATCTGTGTCTGGCTGACAGCCAGCCAAGACTCTGTGCCAGCAGCCAGGGCTCTCCTCACTGCTAAGATTCCTCTGCAACTCTAATGCATTCATAGCAATCCACCTGTACTGCAGTGAAGCTGAGGCAGAGGCCAGCAGCTGCCCTATCACCACAGTAAGGCCATGAAAGGGGCTCCCACTTCCATGTGGAAAGTACAGGCTCCAAGCTCTTCAATGTCCCTATTCAATGGTTGACTCCTCCCTTTGCCTTGCCCATGACTGGATGCTGCTAGATAGGCTTGACAATGCATTCAGCAACTTGTACACACTCATCAATGTTTTCCAATGTCGACCCTAACCAGTTCCTGTAGCAGAACCAATGATTAACCTTCGCCTCCAGTGTTGTAGAAACTAACAGCTATGAAAAACTGAATATGGAAGTTGCATTAGTACCAACAAATCTGGGGATCCAATACAGTCTTTGTATCAAGAATTGGGCCGTTCAGCATGACATCATGATGAGGAAATGTCTCCATTCTAACTGATTAAAGACTCAACAGCCATCTAGTTTTGACCAATACATTTGCATCAGTTGTATGTATACTGAGAGTTTGAGATTTGAGTACATGAGCAGGGGGATCTTGCAGCAATTGTACAGGGCCTTGGCAAGAGCACACCTGGAACATTGTGTGCAGTTTTGGTCTTCTTATATAACGAAAGATGTTCTGGCTTTGGAAGAAGTGCAACAAAGGCTTATCAGACTGAACCCTGAGATAGCGGGACTGACAAGTGAGGAGACGGTGAATCAGTTAGGATTATATTCTCTGGAGTTCAGAAGAATGACAGGATATCTCATAGAAACAATTAAAATTCCAATAGGACTGGACAGGATGGATGCTGAAGGGATGTTCCTGAAGGTTGTTGCGTCCATAATCAGGTGCCACAGTCAGGTCCATTTAGGACTGAGATGAGGAGAGGTTTCTTGAGTAGAGTGGTTAGCCTGTAGAATCTGCTACTGCAGAAAGTAATCAAGGCCAAACCTTGTATGATTCAAGAAGGAGTTGGTTAGAGAATGTGAGGCTAAAGGGATCTAAAAATATTGGGCAAATTGGGAACAGGCTATCTGATAATAAAGAATGGTAGAGCTGAATTAAAGCGTGAAATGGCTTACTCCTGCTTCTATTCTAATTGGCCGTGAGTATATTGATCAATCTTCAATATGTAACATCAGCAATTTAGAGCTTCCTAACTATGCGACTAGACCATGGGACTGCACAGAGAATCAGGGTAGCTCAGCCATGGGGTGAGTCTCCAGATGGATACTAGGTAAAAACAATGACTGCAGATGCTGGAAACCAGATTCTGGATTACTGGTGCAGGAAGAGCACAGCATTTCAGGCAGCATCCGAGGAGCAGCAAAATCGACGTTTCGGGCAAAAGCCCTTCATCAGGAATAAAGGCAGTGAGCCTGAAGCGTGGAGAGATAAGCTAGAGGAGGGTGGGGCTGGG
>NC_057710.1:141237331-141239219 GCF_004010195.1 Chiloscyllium plagiosum | reverse complement strand
CCTCAGTGAGGGGGAGGTCTGGAGGGATGGCGAAAACTTGGCAGGGTGTGGAGCTGGGAGTGAGGGCGGAGCCGGTAACTGGAGTGGGTGTGATGGTGGGGGGAATGGGGGTGGAGTCATGAGCAGGGGTGGGTGTTCCCTTCAGGGTTCTGGGGGCCGGGAATAGTGACAGTGGGATCTGTGGAGGGCGTGTCAGCAGAATGCAGGTGAGTGGCGTTGGTGGGGGCAGAAGTGGTGGCAGACACAGCAGTAGGGGTAGTGGAAGTCACTAAGTGTGTGACATCAGCGATGATGTGAGGGCGGAAGTGATGTCACGTGTGATGCATGAGGAATTGTGAGGGGCAGAAGTGGCTGTGGGAGTAGCCAATGTGTGACATCAGCGATGATGTGAGGGCGGAAGTGATGTCACGTGTGATGCATGAGGAATTGTGAGGGGCAGAAGTGGCTGTGGGAGTAGCCATGATGGGGCAGAAGTGACATCATCAATCAGCGTGGGGGTGGCAGTTGCACCAGCCGCATGGCTAATGATGTCCAAGCAGTTCCAGAGGCCGGGGGAATCTTCTGGAATGTTTGAGTAGCACTGGTTATGCAGATGGGTAGATAAAAGTTTGTTGTACTTACAGTTTGTGATGTTAAAAATCACACAACACCAGGTTATAGTCCAACAGGTTTAATTGGAAGCACACTAGCTTTCAGAGCGACGCTCCTTCATCAGGTGATAGTGGAGGGCTCGATCGTAACACAGAATTTATAACAAAAATTTACAGTGTGATGTAACTGAAATTATACATTGAAAAATTGATGTTTTTGATGTTTGAGTTGGAGTTGAAATACTGTTTGTTGAGATTATGAATTCTCCTGAGGATGTAGTACAGAGTGGGTCCTTTGCAATTCTGAGAGAGTGTGGCCCTCAGCTGAGGCAGGGATGACTGTAGAGAGGTTAGGAGCCGGCGCATTGCTGCAAGCGTGGAGCAGAGGATCTTGAAGGAGAACCGTTGCTGGTGTTTTTGAATCTGTAGTCTCTACTGTTTGTCCTGTGCTACATAGAACAGTTGATCTTCCGTAATTACACCGGCACCACTCCCCACCTCTTCCTCCGCTACATTGATGACTGCATTGGTGCCACCTCGTGCTCCCGCGAGGAGGTTGAGCAATTCATCAACTTCACCAACACATTCCACCCTGACCTTAAGTTTACCTGGACCATCTCTGACACCTCCCCCCCTTCCTGGACCTCTCCTTCTCCAATAATAACAACCGACTTGACACTGACATTTTTTACAAACCCACTGACTCCCACAGCTACCTGGATGACACCTCTTCCCAACCTTCCTCTTGCAAAAATGCCATCCTGTATTCCCAATTTCTCCGCCTCTGCTGTATCTGCTCCCAGCAGGACCAGTTCCACCACAAAACACACCAGATGGCCTCCTTCTTTAGAGACCGCAATTTCCCTTCCCACGTGGTTAAAGATGCCCTCCAGTGCATCTCATCCACATCCCGCACCTCCGCCCTCAGACCCCACCCCTCTAACCGTAACAAGGACAGAACGCCCCTGGTGCACACCTTCCACCCTACCAACCTTCGCATAAACCAAACCATCCGCCGACATTTCCGCCACCTCCAAACAGACACCACCACCAGGGATATATTTCCCTCCCCACACCTTTCCGCCTTCCGCAAAGACCGTTCCCTCCGTGACTACCTGGTCAGGTCCACGCCCCCCTACGACCCACCCTCCCATCCTGGCACCTCCCCCTGCCACCGCAGGAACTGTAAAACCTGCGCCCACACCTCCTCCCTCACCTCCATCCAAGGCCCCAAAGGAGCTTTCCACATCCATCAAAGTTTTACCTACACATCCACTCATATCATTTATTGTATCCGT
>NC_057710.1:141201371-141237184 GCF_004010195.1 Chiloscyllium plagiosum | reverse complement strand
CTCTATGCTACTTTCTCCCCACCCCCACCCTCCTCTAGCTTATCTCTCCATGCTTCAGGCTCTCTACCTTTATTCCTGATTAAGGGCTTTTGCCCGAAACGTCAATTTTGCTGCTCCTCAGATGCTGCCTGAACTGCTGTGCTCTTCCAGCACCAGTAATCCAGAATCCAGATGGACACTAATCCATTCAAAACTTGATATTGGCTCCACATACCAGATAGTCCCTTGGGATGTGGCATCCATAATCTGAACATCTTGGGGAACATCCTTCCATCACCAAGGTGTTTCCTATATGTGCTGCTGCTGCACTCACTCTATTTCTTCATCTTTCTCTATCATTCACACACACCCTAGTGTACCATTCCACCATCCATTGGCAGAGACCTCTTGTGAGGCTCCTCTAAAAGCAAGGTCCTTCCCCTCTCCACTGGTGATCTTGGATGGAGATTATTACATGGAGTGATTCTACCCAATTGTAAGTTGACTGGGTGCTGGGCGACAGGTACTTTGTGTGGTCATAAGAAAATGGCTTATCATATTAATTGTGAATGTTTTTGTTTGCAGCCTTTATTAGCTCTTGGAGGGCAGTTGCTTAAATTTTTATTGCGTTGCAGTCCCAAGATCATATTCTGTACTGACTGGAGGGGTGGGGAGTAGCTCAGAGGGTCTGCTCTTGGGCCTGGTTAAACTGGCCAATCATAGGTCCAGCAAAGCAGGTCATTATCCTTGACACTCCGCCTCTCTTCTATGGTTATGTCTGCACTAAGGTGCCCATTGAGAGGGAGCACGTCATGTCACCCAGCACAATTAAAGCCTTGACAGACCAATAGTGCTGGTGGGGCAGACTTTCATAGAATCTCTACAGTGTGGAAACAGGCCATTTGGCCCATCAAGTTCACACCAACCCTCCACAGAGTAACCCACCAGACTCATTCCCTGACATGACTCTATATTTCCCCTGACTAATGCACCTAACATACACAACCCCAAACACTATGGGCAATTTATCATGGCCAGTTCACGTAACCTGCACAACTTTGGACTGTGGGAAGAAACTTGAGCACCCAGAGGGAACCCACGCAGAAACAGGGAAAATGTGCAAACTCCACACAGACAGTCGCCCGAGGCTGGAATTGAACCCAAATCTCTTGCGCTCTGAGGCAGCAGTGTTATCACTGAACCACCATGCTGCCCACCCCAACTTAACTTTGATAAGTTTCTCTTTCCATTCTATAAGTTTGCATTAATCAATAAATTGTACTTTCGTTACAATGGTGCAGTGGTAGTGTTCCTACCTCCAGAAGGCCTGGCCAGAGGTTGGTATCAGAGCCGGTGGTGGTCAGTGGTAGGTTCCTCCCTCTGACTGGATGGTAAAATATCTTAACTTTGCTGAAATACTTATGGGTAACAAAGGGTACAGAGAATCAATTTGATTAATAAGGAAAACATTGGAGACAAAGCTTTAAAATGTCACTGTCAAATAGCAGCTAAAATCTGTAACTAACAAGCAGTCAGCAACATTCATTGGAATAACAACAGGGCAAAAGCAGCATTCCAGCTGAAACCTTCACCCAGAGCTTTCAAGAGAAGCTGCACAAACAAGTGCCATCTATAAAATGAGCGAGAGTGAGTCACACTGGAAAGAGACAGAGAAGAAGGTGCTAGGGGAGCGATTGGGAACTCTGACAGTTTTGTTAGAAATCCCTGAGTACAAGGAAGGAGAGAAAATTGCAATAAAAGCACAAAAGCCAGTTTGGGAAGAAAAGAAGTGGAAAGGTGTATTTATCATTCAAAATGAGAATTGCTACCATTGCAAATTTCTCCAAGAAGCAAATCTAGAGTCAACAGGGAAAATGAACTTATACTTGCTCTTAGTATCAGAGAACTCACTAAATATATTTTAAGAGACAAAAGGGCAAATTTACAAGATTTGATGAAAATGTAATAGAAGAAGAAAGTGATAAGAACTTTAAGCATTTCAGAAGACGGAGTTATTCACTACCTGAACCATGCTTTTGATTGAAAGAATTATTAAGAGCACAGCCAAAGAACTTTCATTAACAAATTATGTAAGGGGGTGTGCATTATGTTTTAGGCAGCAAAATTCATTCTGATTGTGAAGAAGCAGGAAACCTCCATTTTCACTGCAGAAAACTTGAAAATTTTCAAGGGGCTAGGAAACCAGCATTGTGATCATTAAGTAGGTAGAAAACCCTAGTACGCAGTACAGAGAAATGGTATTGCAATTAAAGACAAGTTGAAGTAATATTAAACTATTTTGCTCATTATTTAAATTTAAATCTTTCCTGGATGAATAGTGCAAAGTGGTGGAGAGTGGAAACATTGCAAGTTTGGTAAGAAGTGATTTCGTTGAGAAGGTTATCCACTTTGGTGGGGAAGACAGAATGACAAAGTACTTTGAACTGGTGATAGATTGGGAAAGATTGATGTACAACAACGCCTGAGTGTCTTTGAAAGCAATCGTGCAGGTGCAGCATGCAATTAGGAAGGGAAATGGCATGTTGGCTTTCATTGCCAGGAAGGTTTGTATATTGAGGAAAAGGTTAGCAGTACAGGGCATTGGTGAGACCACATGTGGAGTATTCTCCACAGCTTGGGTCTCCTTATCTAAGAAAGGATATACTTACCACAGAAGAATTGAGGCAAAGGTCCACCAGACTGATTCTGCAGTTGGAATTTTGGAATGAGAAGGGAGATTGGTTTGACTGGGCCTGTAGAATGAGAAGGGAGATTGGTTTGACTGGGCCTGTATTCACTGGAGTTTCGAGGAATGAGAAGGGAGATTGGTTTGACTGGGCCTGTATTCACTGGAGTTTAGAGGAATGAGAAGGGACCTCATTCCAACATGTAAAATTCTGACAGCGCTGGGTAAAACAAATGCAGGGATGGTGGTATCCCTTACCACGGGCTCCAGAACAATGGACCATAGTTTCAAGACATGCGTAGGCTACTTTTGTACTGGGACGAGTAAAAATTTCACCCCTCAGACAGAGGTGAATCTGTACCTTTAAAGGCTGTGGAAGTGATGCCACTGAATATGTTTAAGAAAGAAATAGATTTCTAGATGGTAAGGCTGTCAAGGGATAAGGGGAGAATGCAGGGAGAGCAGGATTGATGGGCCAAATGACTTACTCTTGCTCCTACTTTGTATCTTTCTATTATCACACAGTATTGCGAGTGAACAGGAATTAAACATTTGAATACAGTTATGGTTTGATGGAAATGTTAAGAAAACAGAATTTAAAAAGATCAAATATAGTAGATAAAAGCAACAAAAACTTTGAGATTTGCAGATTTAGAATATCTTTAAAGGAATGAGAATAAATAATCACATTTTTAAAATGGGTGGTGAAATAAAATGGAGCAAAAAAATTGTGTCTGAGATGGGCCACACACAATTAGACATCTTGGAGAAAACAATTCTTGTGATGTAGAATTGCTTCAAAATTACTGGGAAAAAAATCATAATTTAGGATCTCTCTTCATTGCCTGTGGGCATGGTGCTTGCAATAGCTTTTCATGGCCTAGTGAAGCTGCCTTTTCAGCATTGGGCATAGTTTTAGTCTCCTTATTTTGACAAGACGTCGTTTCAGTAGAAGTTGTTCAGAGGGGGCTCATTCGATGATGTTAGTTTGCGAGAAAAGCTTGAGCTATTTGGGGCTAAATCCATTAGAGAGTTGATCTTACTTTTAGGATTTTGAGGTGACTTGACAAGTTAGATGTTGTGAGGGTGTTTCCCCTTATGGGTAAATTCTGAACTCTGGCATAAAGTTTAACACTTAAGGTTCCCCCAATGAAGACAGAGATGTAAACGGTTGTTTTTTTTTTCTCTCAAAGAATGATTTTTTTCTAGGGAGTTTTTTAAGGGAGCAGCAACAGAGGATAGGTCCTTGAATATATTCAAAGCTAAGTTGGATGCATTTTTAATCAACAAGGAAGTCAAGGACTATGAGTGGGAGAAAAGGTATGTGGAGGTAGAAGATTAGAGTTCTTGTGTTCTTGTGCTACAACCTGTCTTTTAAAAAGATTGTGCATTTATAAAGGGCATTCTGACTGGAACACATTATTTTCTGAAGGACGTTAATCAGTCCCTTGAATTCTGCACAGAGGTTACCACATAGAAGTTGGAATTTGGTCCACCATTTGTGTTACTTAGCACTGTCTCCTAGTTTTCTCCACATGTTCCTATTCATTCTTCCTGTTCAGATAATAATCTAATGCTTCAACTGAACTTGCCTACAGCATCCTCAATCCCAAGCAATTACTGTGAGCAAATATGTTTCTTCTTATTAACGTTGCATCAATTGTCAATTGCCTTAAGTCCATACCCGTTGGTTTTCAATCCTTTCACCAATAGGAATAATTTCTCCCTATCCACTTTGCCCAGACCTTGCATGATTTTGAATGCCTTGATAAAATTTCTTCGCCAGCTTCTCTTCTCCAAGTAAAACAATCCCATCCTCAACAATCTATCTACTTCATTAAAGCTCCTCATTTATGAACCATTTTTTACGATCATTTTCTTCACTCTTCCTAAAGCCTTCAAATCTTTTCTAAAGTGTGGTACCCAAAACTGGGCATGATGCTCCAGTTGAGGCTGAAGCAGTGTCTGCTACAAGTTTGGTGTGACTTCCTTGTTTATGTACACTATATCTATGTAACTAAATGTAGGATACTGCATGTTTATTAACTATATTTTCAGGCTATTTGCACTTCAGTAGTTTGCAAACATATCTACACAGGCTCATCTGCTCCCGTACCCCCTTTACAATTGCATCTCTTACTTTATTTTGTCTTTCATGATTCACCCTGGCAAAATAAATTGCCTCACACTTCTCTGAATTGAACTGCACTGGCCACTTGTCTGCCCATTCTCGCGTCCTCTTCACTGCTCACAGTACTTCCAAGTTTTGTAACATCTGCAAATTTTAAAATTGTGCCCTCTACATCAGGTTCCATGTCATTATCAGTCAGGGCCAGAGTCCTAACATCGACTCTGGAGGACTCCATTACAAATGTTAATCGAATCCGAAAAACCTCCACTAATCACTACTCTTGTCACTCAGTCAATTTCCTATCCATGTTGCTACTGTTCTTTTTATTCCATGAGGCCTCTAAATGAGTCTGCCTTGGCCCTCAGCCATTCCTGTGGCTATTTGCTGTTGCTTTCAGGGACAGTGGACCAAACACAATCCTGCCCCGATCTCTCTGGAGCACTTTATATGGATATGACACAGCAGAAACACTTGCATGAGCTCGTAACTTACTCTGTCCATAAAAATGACTTATATCTTTCAATTTGGGGTGTTTTCTACAGCTACTACATGGCTGGATGAAATTTCGGCTTCACTGTACTTGTAATGATTTGGTTTGGGGTCTATGGAGTTTCAAACTGTTAAACTTTGGCATGACTTTCTGGGTAAAAATAAATCCATAGAACATCGAAGAATATATCAAAATAAAAACGATTCATAGAATGACCTTAACTTATTTTGAAATAACTTGGTTTCCCATTCTTTTGTGTCAGTTTAAGTTTATCGTCTTATTTCTACATTTGTTTTAGTGATTTTCTTCTAAATTCTGTCCAGTACATTTAATGTGATTAATTGCCATTCCTACATTTAATACAATGAAGTGTTGATGGATGGATTTGTATGTGTACACGCAGACTACCATAGCTAAGAGCTGTTAGTATGATGGAGCATTCTCTTCCCAGTGATAGCAGTTGTGCCTAAAGCACTTGACTTTCCTTTTTAAAAAAAAATAAGCAAGGACATGCTAGTGCCCTTTCATGTGTTAAAGATGGAAAGCGCGCAGTATAATAATAGACGGGCCAGTAATGTGATGTTCCTTGATCGATGACTTCAAGTGTCACTCCAGATAGTTCATTTATGCTTCCTCCCATGCATGGGGCTTATTTCAAACAATCACTTGTCATTCTTCAAGTCTGGTGCATGAATCCAATGGAAGGCTGTGCACAAATATTTACTCTTCTGTAAGGCTCAATGTTAAATGTTCTGTGCCAGTCAATTCGAATGAATGTAGCAATGGCAGAGTGCTTGTTGAACAGTTTAACATTGGTAATATTTTGATTTTTCAGAACGCACAAATGGATGTTGAACCCACTCTTGTCAAATTTGTTATCTTTCAATTTCAGATCAGTTTAAGATATTCAAGATCATGCGAGTTAGAAATGGAACAAGTACAGTCGTTCAAAATGTTGCAAAACAAATAGTGTGAAACCTCCTGTAAAGAAGCAGATGCAGAAAATGTCAGAAGATTATGTTCTTAAATTTTCATAAATTTAGTTTTTAGCTGCAGAGTATGATATCATACTGGAGCTTTCATAAAACATTTCTTGAGATTAGTTAAGCAGTTGGAAAAACAGATTATTACATTATTCCAATTTAGCCCAAATTAAACTGAGTCAAGTTTATTAAAATGCGGTTTATTTTAGAAAATCTTAACTTTCTTTCATCATCCTTGCTAACACCATATATTTAAGCTAAACTTGTTTAGCTTAGTTACATTTAGTCAGGTTTAGCTGTATTGAAATTTTAGGAACTCCAAACAGGTTACTAAAATTAAATGCTCAGATTTGAATATTTCTAATTCAACCAAAATAAATTGCTGATGTCAGGTAAGGAATAAGTATCTGTACATGTATCATCTGAACACAGACAAAATGCAGATACCCATTCATATTTTAAAAACCTTTTTATTCAGAGATCAGGTCCCTCACCATTTATACACATAAATGATGCCAAGGCTAGTAATTCTAAGTTTTTAAATAAAATTGATATTTTAAAATAATTCATTCATGTGATATGGGCCTTGCTGGCTGGGCAATATTTATTGCCTATTCCTAGCTGCTCTTAAGAAGGAGGTGGCAAGCTGATTTCTTGAACTATTACAGTTCCATGTGCCTTTTCTTGGGTGGATACGCATGATATTTTATCAATATTTAACATTATACTACTAAGCATACAGATCAGTCCATTTAAAGAGGCAGTCATGGCTAAATAGGGAGATTAAGGACTGGAGCATAGTTCAGAAATGCATAAATAGCTTTTAGTTGTTCATATTCATGCAATTTAAGTACTGGATTCAAATCAAATCTAACTTCAGCATAGTTTAAAAGCTAAGTCTGAGGTCATTTTGTTTATGTTCCCTCCAACTAGAGAGTATGGAATGCCCCTGGAATGTACTGAACTATTAACTGAGGAGAGTTCAGATATTTCAGTTGGGAAGGCAGGAGAACCAATGACCAATAGAAAATATTAAAGACATAGAATTGGGTCAGGAAGCAGGGGTAGGGTCTTAATGATTCCAGTGCAAGATCATCTTTACACAACCCACATTTGTTGGATAATAATAGGTTTGCTTTCAGTTTCCAAGATGAAGTATCTCAATTTACATCAATTTACTAGTATAGACAAGAACTGACGAAACCCAACTGATTTGTTTTTTATTTTATTGTCACGTGTTCTCAAGTACAAAAGTGAAAAGTGTATAATGTGGCCACACAAGCCGCCATCTTAGGTACAAGTACCTAGGTACAGAATCTTAAGAACAAGGTAGAAAAAAAGAACAAAATTAAAAGTTAAGCATTGCAGTGTTATGGTGCAGTGAGACCTTCTTAGTTTTAAGTAGAAAGTAAATTAATAACACTGAAAGCTCAAACATTACAGTCTTTCTTAAGTGTTTAGTCATGCTGGGACCACACTTCAAGGAATCACCTCAAGGCTGGAAGTCAATGCTGAGGCCAAGCTGGGCCTTTGAAAGACCATCATGCCAGACTGAGAGATATTGGGCAAGAGACTGCCACGCCAGGCCAATGGATTATTTAAAAATATCAATTTTAATTATCACAACAAACAGAGCGGGTGTAGCTGTAGCTGTAGCTTTGAAACAAATGATGCAGCAATTATTTATTCATAATGTAGTGTGATCTCCATGGCCTGATAGAAATCTTCAATTTTCAGAGTCTTTTAAGTTTTGAACGTCAATTATTTTCTTTTTCAGGTTTAATGTCAATGAGTGAAACAATATTAAAATGAAACTGGCCACGAGAGAAATAAACTAAATATAATTCATTTGATCCAAAATTTTCAGGAAGTCTTAAAATATAATATAAAATATAATAATTGATACTGAGTGCAAAGATTTAAAATTGATCGATTTGGTTGTAATCACGAATCACTTTTTAGCAGTCCTGTTTAAGAAAGTCAAAATTTAGAATTGAAAGTTCATTATTGAATTATTAAGCTAAGTAAGACAAAATTATGATCATATTCTTGATGCACTACAATTTGACAGAAAGGCTGGGGAGTTATCAGTGGAAGCCTTGGGCAGGAACTGTCCACTGGGCGTCTGTAACTTTGGCTGTCACAAACTCTCCTAGCTACTATGATGAGTCTGTGTTGCTGCATCAAATGTAGCTCAAAATATAAATGTGAACTCTCCATGACCTAGATGGGTCTGGACTGTCGGTACCCGCAATGCAGAACAGAGTGGAACACACTGAGTCTCCATTTGGCCGATGAACACAGCACATTTCCTTATATGATCCTGAGTGCCCATTATGGCAACAACAGTTTGGATCCACTCTTGCTTCTCCACTTTAACCTTGCTGTCACCTATAGATTGGCAGCCTGTTGTCCTGCAATCAGAAAGGTTTCTTCCTCAGCATGATGGACATCCTGAGGATAGAGTACCCTGACCCTGTCTGTTGTGTTTTGTTTCACAGTATCATGTCAGCGTATTTTTAAGAGACATAGTCCTCCTATTATTATTGTATGTGACTTGAGGGTATACAAGTCTCAGGCTCTGTCTTCACTCAGACCATTTGAAGCATCAGGCACTCATGAAAGCATGCTGCCCTTTGTAACTGAGTGGCTGAGTAGTTCAGCCACTGAAGTGCCTGTGACATTTATATATATATATATATATATATATATATATATATCAGTGAGTTATAAGAAATATCTGTTGGCTCTTTCAATATCACATTATCCACTTTTGGTTCTTATGTTACAGGAGATTATTGAAGCTTTTCCACATCAGATATGATTGGTGGCATGGTGGCTCACAGTGCCACTGACCAGGATTTGATCCCAGCCTCGGGTGACTGACTGTGTGGAGTTTGTACATTCTCCCTGCGTCTGTATAGGTTTCCTCCAGGTGCTCTGATTTCCTCCCACAGTCCAAAGATCTGCAGGTTGGGTGAATTAGCCATTCTAAATTGCCCAGAGTGTTCAGGGATATGTGGATTAGGTGCATTAGTCAAGGGAAATATAGGGGAATGGGTCTGGGTGGGATACTCTTCAAAGGGTCAGTGTGGACTTGTTGGGCCAAATGGCCTATTTCCACACTGTACGGATTCTGTGATTCTAAGTATAAATACCGAGCGAGAGGTAAAACCCACATCACCTTCACCATTTGCTTCTGGCTAATGGTCTAATTATAGGTGTGCTTTTCCTGCAGGAGCAAGTAAAGAAATTAAGTAATTTGACAAAAACCACTGACCCCTTTGTCTACGTGCATGCCTATTACATAAACTGGCCCATGTTAGTTTGTATGCAATTGGTAACTCAGGCTAAAATGTCGCATGTATTGTTCTCAGGTGCCATGCAGTCCTGAAGCTGATCGCACCTTCACCCCTGAAGCCTCATTGTACAACTGAATAAATATATGGTCTGATGCTCACAAGAGAGACAATCTCATGTCATCACAGCACTGACCTCAGTGGATTGAAGAAGCGCAGGTCCCCAGGTCTCTTGCCTGCCTCGGCACCAATGCCTTTCGCACTGCTGAGCCTTCAGAGCATGTGATTGGTCTAGCAGCGTTAGGCTTCTGCCCTGCCATCTTTGATTGAATGGTGGGCTGGCAGGGGAGCCAATTAGGAGGCCAGCTGGGATGAAAGTGCTGAGGCATATTTAGAATCTACTTTTTACCTCACAGTCAGCGTACTACGTCTCCAGTAAATGCCAGGCCATTAACTCTGTTTCTCTCTTCACAGAAACTGTCTGGTCTGCTGATTATATATCGTACAGTGATATTTTGAATTACCTTTGTCAAATGTCCGGACAGATCAGGATGAAGCTCACAATATAGCCCAAGAATCTCAAAACAGTTGATGCTTGCTGCATACTGAATAACTTCATTCTACAAAGAAATTTCATCATGGAAAAGGTGCAGAATTCCAAACCCGTAGCGGAGCAAGAAGGCAGGTGTGAGAAAAAGAAGTAATTGCCAAGTGGGCAATGCAGAATGGAGCGTCAGTGTATCAGGAATTAATCCAATGCATCCCACGATAATGACTGAAACTGTCCAACGTCTGAGATCTGCAATCTATATGTGCACAGCTATCTTCCTTAAAATGTCTCTGCTACACTTTCCTGTGTAAGTTTAAATAGTTATTAATTTCAAGCTTGATTTTGAATTATTCTGAATAATTACACTTAATTGCATAGCACCAATTTCAGCTCAATTCCTTTGTGTTCATAAGTTCATGAGGTTTTTCAATATAGTTTGGCACAGTGTTTCACTGTACTGCAACCAAACTAATAGTTTTATTTATTAATTATACTTTGGATTTCATGTTAGTTGCATTGACAGCTTCTTGAAATTGGTGGCACAGAATGTTCATGTGGTGTTTACCCGATAACCCTGTGTCCATGTCAGCCCTGTTTGCTACTATTTTAACTGCCACTTTTTAATTTTTTTTTGTTATTATGCAATTTGGGCATTGTTGGCTCAGCTAGTATTGTTTTCCCAATCTTAACTGCCCCAGTGCATATGGTGATGAGCTGCCTACTTGAAACACCATGGTCCTTGTGGTGTCAGTACAACTGTTGAAAAATGTGGTGCTAGAAAAACACAGCAGACCAGGCAGCGTCCGAGGAGCAGGAGAATCGACATTTCGGGCATAAGCTGTTCTTCAGGAATGCTGCCTGGCCTGCTGTGTTTTGCCAGCACCACATTTTGCAACTCTGGTACTCCAGCATCTGCAGTCCTCACTTTCTCCATGTCAGTACAACTACTAGGTACAAGGAAGGCAGTTACAAGAGTTTGATCCAGTGACAGCGAGGGAATGAAAATATAGTTTCAAGTCAGTATATATCTGTCTTGGAGGGGAGTTTGCAGATGGTGGTGTTCCAAAGCATCTAATGCTTTTCTACCTCCAAGTGGAAAGATTGCAGATTTGGAAAGTGCTGTCAAAGGAGATTTGGTGTGTTACTGCAGTCCATCTTGTAGATGTTACACACTGCGGCCACGGCGTGTCAGTAGTGAAGAGAATGAATGTTGAAGATGATGGATGGGGTGCCAATCAACGGGGCTTCATGGTCTTGAAAGATGTTGAGATTCTTGAGTTGTGTTGGAGCTGCACCATTCCAGAGTCATGGCATCTGTCATTTGCACCAGAGTTTTCAATCATTTTTATGTAGCTTTGTCATATGGCCATCAGATCTAAGAATACTGGCTCTACTTCTCTGGAAAAATGTACCTCCAAAAGTACAAAATAAGCTTGACACTAATGAGAATAAAGCAGCTTGATTGGTATCCCATCATCTTCAACTCAGCAACACCATAGCATAGTGACAGCAGTATTTACCATCTACACTGGAGCAACTCATCAAAGCACCTTTTGAAAGCACCTGTCAAACCTGCAACCTGTAGAAAACCAAGCGCAGCAGTTGGCAAGATCATCAGCTCTAAGTTCCCTTCCAAGTCACAAACATTCCTAATTTTAAACCTGATGTAAGAAGTATGGGCAGAAAGTTTAGTAATTAATTTACCGCTGATCTGCATGTTCAGTCCACTTCTCTTCCCTGTCTGCCTCCATTACCCTGTACTCGGTTGTAAATCAAACATTTGTCTAAATCTGGCTTGAATAAATTTTATGACTCAATCTCCACTGCTTTCTGGGGTCGAAAATGTCAAATATTCATAACACTCTGGGTTAAAAATATTCCTCCTCGCTACCATCTTAATAGAGAGACCCATTATACTAAAACAGTGATCCTTAGTTCTGAATTCCTTAACAAAGGAAGACATCCTTTCAGCATCTACCCTGTCAGGACAAGATGGGGGATATGCAAATTAAGTTGGAACGAGTACATCTGGTGATTTCAGGATTCTGTAGTTTATTGGCCTGTGAGAGGTTACAGAAATGGAGAAGAGTGAGGAAACAAAGGAACATAAAACGCATATTCAGAATTTTAAGTTTACAGCATCTGGGTATTAGGATGCACTTAAAGACAACAGCAACTGGAACAGGGTAATAATTATATTTGAAGCCCAAATTCCTGTGGTTATGTGAATTTTATTTGAAAGTGCCAATGATCTTATCTTTAGGCAAATTGTTGATTGCAGAAGGAATGGGTGTTTATGTCCAAGTCAAATTAGAATGTGGACTGGACGTGTTGTTTTCCAACCAGCCATCTACCTGCAACTGTAAGTTTGCCCACCCCTAAATGAATTAATAATAATCTTCTTTGCCTTTTGAAGCATCCTTTACCCTTTATTCAAACCAGGAGGGACCTCTTGCCTAATTACTTATGGTCCTGTGCACGGATTCCCGGTATACTTGCACCTGGGCCAAGACCGCACAAGACCCTGTTAAGAATCAAGGTTTTTGTTTCTAAATTTCATTCAGAAACTCCATGGTACTAAGGTGAGAGGAAAATTTAGGATATGGGGAGATCTCTGTTGGTTGGTTACAGCTTTGTGTCATTTGAATAGGTCTGATCTGGGACTTCAAATCTCTCCATGAACAATACTCTGTTTTTCAGGGCTCTATAATGACATGGTTTTGCAGGGATGACAGCCCAGCAATTGACTGTTCAATTGTAAATTGTTTGACATGTCCTTGGTTTGTACAAACACTGGCCTTCTCCACCTTCTTCATGAAGAGGTCAGTTCTGAGTTGTGTAATGTAAGCAGTTGGCATCATAAAAAGGGATGGTTGACAATGTGACAGATGGTCCCTATGCTACAAATGATATGGGCTTTGCTATGAGGCATATATTTTAAGTCACAAAACCAGTGATGAAATCCATATAACTGGTTTATTTTATGATTATGTTGCTGGCACGTTGTCCTATTCCCCAGAAGCATATTCATTGACTGTTAATTTAAATTGATTTTAGTGATTTAAACTGACTTTTGAGAAAACCATGAAAATGCTATGGTATTACATTCTTCTTTCTACAAAGTTGAGTCCTCCAGCTGGTAATATCAATTTGACAGAAAGCTCAGCAGGGATATTTTGAATCCAGTTGATAAAACAGTTTGTCCTTAAGCCTGATTTGATTTGATTTATTACTGTCATGTATACTGAGGTACAGTGAAACGTGTTGTCGTATCTGCTTTACAGGCAGATCATGCTACACAAGTGCATCACGGTAAAAGAAGAGACTGCTGGATACATTGTTACAGCTGGCGAGAAGGTGCAGAGAGAGAGAGATCAACATTAATATTAAAGAGGTTCATTCAAAAGTCTGATTACAACAAGAAAGAAGATATTCTTCAATCTGTTCATGCCCATGTACAAATGTTTAGATCTTCTGCCTCATGGAAGAGGCTGGAAGAGAGTATAACCAAATGGGAAGGGTGTTTGATTATGTTGATTGCTTTCCCAAATGCAGCCGGAAGTATAGACGAAACTTCTTGTCATTAAGTGACTGCTATGATTAACTACACTGCGAAATTTCTGGCAAATGGGATTGATCATTGTTAGTAGGAGAAAGTGATGACTGCAGATGCTTGATCATTGTTAGTGCCTTACGTAAAAAGAATTTTAGCTAATTAGTGATAGAGGAAGATAAAAGCAGGATTAGTATCCTGTGAATGGTGAAAGGTAGTGCAGATTCACCCATCGTTTCCAGACCCATTTACATCAGAACCTAACTTGGGTCAAAACAGTACTGTTCTGTGAGGTTTCATGCCTACATATTTATTTCAAATTGTGTCCCAGTATCTCAGAAAAGGAGAGGAAAATCAGGCCAGGTGTCATTACATCTGTATTAGGAAATCTATTATTAATGGCATAGTAAAAGGACAATTGGCAAATCACAAATTATTAAATAGATCCAATCTTGTTTCCTGAAAGGAAATCCATTAGAGATTTGATTGTTAAGGGGGATCCAGTACATCTAGCATATTTGAATTGTCATAAAGCAGGCACAGTAAGGTGCCTTTCCAGGAATTGTTACAAAATAAAGTAGGATACACTACATGGTTTGAGGGTTAGTTAACAGACAGAAAGTGGAGGGTAGGAATAAAAGGGTTATTTGCATGTTGGCAGGCTGGTAAAGAGTGGAGTCACTCGGGATGAGTGTTTGGACATGGCTATTTACATTCTACAGTGATGACTTTGATAAAGGATCCAAATGTTATGCAAGCATATCTGCTGATGTAATAAAAGACAGAGAAAAGGTAAGCTGTGTGGAGGATTTAAAGCAGTTACAAAGGGAGTTAAGTGATTAGATAAGAAGGTGATAGATGGATTGTAATGGGGAAAGTGAGAAATAACCCAATTTGCTGCAATTTCTTAGTTTCTTACAGAGAAGTAAATATTAACTCTGAGCCATTTTATTTGAGACATCCTTTATAAATCTGAAAGCCACTTGCTACTTTTCATTTAAGGCAATAGGCAATATTCATCCCCCTTCCCAACACAGTCTTTGAATTGTTAAATTCTGTTCATGTCTTGCACGTAGAAGACACCAATAGAGCATTGGGTGATATCCCAGGTCAATCCTAACCATTGACTTGGGTTTGTAGCTCATGGCTACAATTGATACAGCAGTTGTCTCAGAGACTCAGTTGGTTTGGGGTGTCAGTAGTGATGGAGCTACCAATAATAGACCAGTTAATCAGAAAAAAATGTTCATTAAATGCAAATTGGCTGCAGTTTACTAAAACTGACAGTGAGGCTGATAATAATTGTCGTTACTTGTGCATAAATTGGGTAACAGTCTAGGGGAGTATAAATGGGCAGCTAATGTAGAAGTTATTGTCCAGGCTGTGTTACTTCCTTGTGAACTGTACCTTCCAACATCTCACCACCTGGCGCTCCATTAAAATATGTTGAACTGTTTGACTACACTTGCCACAGAAAGTAAAGCATATCCGTTGTGATTTAATTTGAGCAACTATTTCAACTTATACAGTGCCTTTAACACAGTGCAGCCTCTCATAGGACTTCACATCATCAATCACTGAGATACATAAGATTCTTTAGGAGAATCATCTTTAAGGACAAAGGAGAGGGAAAAGAGAGAAAGCAAGAGGTGGAGAGCCTGAGGGAAGAAATTCCTGAGCCAAGGGTCCATGCTGCCAATAGCAAACAGATTAAAATTGGGGAGCATGCAAGAGGCTAGAATTGGAGAACTGCAGAGATCTTGAAGGATTTTGGACTGAAGGAGGTTAGAGAAATAATGAGGGAACGAGTGACTATCCTTGACATCAAGGTTTTATTTCACTGATGTGGCATCAAAGAGCCCTATCAAAATTAGTGACAGTGGGAATCAAAAGGAAAACTCTCCACTGGTTGGAGTCATACCTGGCACACAGGAAGATGGTTGTAGTTCTTATATGTCAGTCATCTCAGCTCCAGTATATCTCTGCTAGAGTTCATCAAGGTAGATGTACTCAGCTCAAACATCTTCAACTGCTTCATCAATGACCTTCCCTCCATCATAAGGTCAGAAGTGTGGACATTTACTGATGATCACACAATGCTCAGTACCACTCATGATTCCTCAGATACTGAAGCAGCCCCTATTTGAATTCAACAAGCTATAGACAATATCAGGGCCTGGGCTGATAAGTGGCAAGTAACATTTTCACCATGCAAGTACCTGGCAATAACCATATTCAATAAGAGAGAATCTAATTATTGCCCTTTGACATTTAGTGAAATTACCATCACTAAATCCTCCATTAGCAACATCCTTGGGATTACTGTTGGCTAGAACCTGAATTAGACTAGCCATATCAATATAGTGACTACACAAGTAGGTTAGAAGCTAGGAATCCTGCTGACATAACCCATCTGTTTACTCCACAAAATCTGTCCATTATCTACAAAGCATGAATCTTGTGGAATATTCCCCATTCACCTGGATAAGTACTGCTCCAACATCACTCAAGAAGTTTGCAACAATCCAGGACAAAGCAGACACTTGATTGGCACCACATTCATAAACATTGACTCCTTCCATCACCCACACACAGTGGCAGCACTGTGTACCATCTACAAGGTGCATTACAGGAATTCATCAAGACCTCTTAGACAACAACTTCCAAGTACATGACGCCTACAATTTGGAGGACAAGGATAGCAGATACGTGGGACATTAGCTGATCCCCCTTAAAACACACACTGTATCCCCATTCCACTGAATGATCTGTAGGTGTTCCTCCACTGAATTAACTGCAGTGGTTCAAGCAGGTAGATTGCCAAAACCTTCCCAATGGCAATTAGGGATGGACAATAACTGCTGGCCCAGTGGGAAGCCCAAGCCCCTGAAAAAAAAAACAAGAATTTAAAAGTTTGGAGTGACTCTGGCAATAAAAAATAATTTTCAGAAATATGCAGTCTCTTTCTTTTGGATGTTGGTTGTTGTTGGAGATATTTATCTAATGTATAAATTCAAAGCAAATTACTTTGAGCTGAGTTTTCCTAGCCCCTGAATGCCATGGGAAACTATGGCAAGATCAAATAAAATTATGTGTCTTATTTTCCCACCCAAAGTTAGATTAGCTAAATTAGACTGTCACCAGTAAGCAGCAAGAGGCTAATTTTCATATATTTACATCTCTTTATTAACTTTTGGCACCTCATTTGTATACCATTTGCGATTCTCCAAATGGTGAAGCGATTTTTGATGGTGATGATGAAGGTCTGAATGTCAGAGTTGGTACCTGGATGGTGCAGTTGTCACTTACTCCTCTGGGGCTCCCTATAACTGTCTGAACTCTCAGTCATTTGGTTGATATTAGACACACACCAGCCACATCAAACCATCATGACATATTTCTGGCTCACTTAAAGCCCAGCTCTCCATCTCAATGCTGCACTTTGGAATGCACTGACAGCTTACCATGTAATGCTACAACCAGACCACTTTGTGCACATGGGCAGTCACCCATCTCATGGATTAGACCAGATCGCAACTCAGGACTCATGGCTTGTTCATTGCATTTAGAATCATGGAATCCATACAGTGTGGAAACAGTCCCATTCGGCCCATCTAGTTAACACCAACCCTATAAAGAGCAACGCTACCAGACTCACCACCCCCACACCATCCCGGTAAACCTGTATTTCCCATGGCTAAACCATCTAACCTGCACTTCCCTTGACATGATGGGCAATTTAGCATGACCAATCCACCTAACCTGCACATCTTTGATCTCTGGAAAGAAACCCACACAGACATGGGGAGAATGTCCAAACTCCACACAGGCAAAAATAATGACTGCAGATGCCAGAAACCAGAGTCTGGATTAGTGGTGCTGGAAGAGCACAGCAGTTCAGGCAGTATCCAGGGCAGTAAAATCGACGTTTCGGGCAAAAGCCCTTCATCAGGAATACAAGCAGAGAGCCTGAAGGGAAGTCCGGACAAGTCATGGGGACAGTGCTGAGCTGGAAGTTTGGAACTAGGGTGAGGTGGGGGAAGGGGAAATGAGGAAACTGTTGAAGTCCACATTGATGCCCTCGGGTTGAAGTGTTCCAAGGCGGAAGATGAGGTGTTCTTCCTCCATGCGTCTGGTGGTGAAAGAGCGACGGTGAAGGAAGTCCATGACCTCCATGTCCTTGGCAGAGTGGGAGGGCGAGTTGAAATGTTGGGCCACAGGGCGGTGTGGTTGATTGGTGCGGGTGTCCCGGAGATGTTCCCTAAAGCGCTCTGCTAGGAAGCGTCCAGTCTCCCCAATGTAGAGGAGACCGCATCGGGAACAACGGATACAATAAATGATATTAGTGGATGTGCAGGTAAAACTTTGATTGATGTGGAAGGCTCCTTTAGGGCCTTGGATGGAGGTGAGGGAGGAGGTGTGGACGCAGGTTTTGCAATTCCTGCAGTGGCAGGGGAAGGTGCCAGGATGGGATGATGGGTTGTAGGGGGGGCGTGGACCTGACCAGGTAGTCACGAAGGGAACAGTCTTTGAGGAAGGCGGAAAGGGGTGGGGAGGGAAATATACCCCTGGTGGGCGGGTCTGTTTGGAGGTGGCGGAAATGTCGGCGGATGATTTGGTTTATGCGAAGGTTGGTAGGGTGGAAGGTGAGCACCAGGGGCATTCTGTCCTTGTTACGGTTGGAGGGGTAGGGTCAGAGGGTGGAGGTGTGGGATGTAAACGAGACTCCACACAGACAGTTGCCCGAGGTGGAATTGAACCCAGGTACCTGGGGCTGTGAGGCAACAATGTTAACCACTGAGCCACCGTGCTGCCCCAACAAACCACCCTGCCACCCCTAGTCACCTGCTGTTTCACTCTTTGCGTCTCTGTCATGTCGCCTCATTCATAATGTACAGGCCACAGGCCTTCTCTGTTAGCTTGCCTTTAAGTGCAGACACAAAGCCAAGCAGTTTGTTATATTTGACAGTAATGATCAGTCAAGGGACCAGACATGTTTCTGCATGGCACCATGTGACATCAATGCCATATGTAGACTGCGTGTCACCAGCTTACGTAGCAAATACATAGCATGTTATTTAGCAAACTGGCTTTGTCTCAAATTCTGGGAGACGTAATCATCAAACAAACAAATGGGGGCAGTTGGGGTTACTGATACAGTAAGATAAGGATATTGTCTGATCTCAGTCCAGAGGCTTTGATCTGTTAAGTCAACCACTTGAGGTGTTCAGGGTCAGGTGGTCCATATCACTGCACTCTAGGGACTGGGCCACAGCCAGTTCTGCAAGTGCAGTACTACTAGTCCAAGAATCAATAAGATATCACTCGAGAAGCTGCACAGAGGTTAATCAGGAGTCTGGTCACTTATTAGCTGGGACTATCTTTCCAAGTCAGTATGGAGGTTGAACCATGGTCAGGTCTGTTCAATGAAGATCAAAGGGCATTTTCAGAGATGATGTGGACAGAGCTGTGGGCAATTTATGGGATTGAATCCTGGGGATTGGAAGCAGCATGGTTATGATGCAGATGGGACAGTAATTCTAAGAGGGGCATTTGACATATAACAGTTTAGAAATGACAGAGTATGGGGGTGGGGACGTCACTGGTGGATGATCATAACCAACCTGGCTTTGATGGGGAAAATGGTCGCTACATGTTTGGTATGGCTAAGCTATTTGTCTAGAATGAGGGAGTAAAGCGCAGAGATGGGCAATTAAAAGTGTGGAAAGATCAGTGTTGATGGGATTACAGGAAGGGCAAGACAGAAAGGAAACGGAAGCTTTACAGGGTCAGTCATATGAAGAGTTTGAGCCTGTGATTCACTTGTTGATGTATCATCTGTGTTGCCGTCAGCATACCTATGATGTTGGTCTGGCATGTTATAGAGTCAGAGAGCCATACAGCACAGAAACAGACCTTTCGGTCCAACTCATCCATGTTGACCAAGTTTCCCAAACTAAACTAGTCCCATTCATCTGCATTTGGCCCATATCTCTCTAAAACTTTCCAATTTATGCATCTGGAGTAGAATAGAATCCCTACAGAGTGGAAACAGGCCCTTCGGCCCAACGAGTCTACACCAACATCCAAAGAGTATCGCACCTAAACCCATTCTCCATTACTCTACAATTACCTCTGACTAATGCACCTAACATACAGATCCCTGAGCACTACAGGCAATTTGGCATGACCAACGCACCTAACCTGCACACCTTTGTATTGTGGGAGGAAACCGGAGCACCTGGAGGAAACACACGCAGACATGGGGAGAATGTGCAAACACCACACAGCCCAAGGTTGGAATCAAACCTGGGTGCCTGGCGCTGTAAGGCAGAAGTGCTGACCACTGAGCCATCGTGCCACCCCATAAACATCTTTTAAATGTTGTAACTGTACCTGCATCTACTACTCCGTCTGTGTGAAAAGGTTGCCCCTCAGGTCCCATTTAAATCTCTCTCATCTCATCTTACAAATATGTTCCCTTGTTTTGAACACCACTATCCTAGGTACAAGACCTTTTGTAGTGATTATAATGGGGTCAGCCAGATAGGATAAATAGACAAAGTATGTCCCCTGGGTTGGGGGTGTCCAGAACTATAGGGCATAGGTTTAGGGTGAGAGGGGAAAGATAGATAGTTGCCCCTAAGGGGCAACTTTTTCACACAGGGGGTGGTACATGTATGGAATGAGCTGCCAGAGGAAGTGGTGGAGGCTGGTACAATTGCAACATTTAAGAGACCTTTGGATGGGTATATGAATAGGAAGGGTTTGGAGGGATAAAGGCCGGATGCTGTCAGGTGGGACTCGATTGGGTTGGGATATCTGGTCGGCATGGACAGGTTGGACGAAGGGTCTGTTTCCATGCTGGACATCTCTATGACTATGATCTCTAAATCAAATGAGCAAGGGCACGTTTAGTGAATAGCTTCAGACAAGCATTAGGAACATTCCAATCAACAAGAGCACACCGTTGCTAACTAATTAGAGCTTGGATTGGGCACCAGCTTGTTGGGGATGAAATACACTATGCAGTGAGTGACTTGCTTGTAGCAGTCTAATTTAGATCAGTAATCGTGCCACACAAACCTTGAGTTATTGACTGTTTATTCGTGAGCTCATGGGGAGCGACAAGTAAACCTAATGGTCACAAGTCACTCTGAAGAGATACACAGAGTTGCATGATTATATAGGTTATCAATTAGTAACTGTTAATTGCAGGATAATGAGCAAGTTAGGCACTTTGCCCTGTCACTAGACTCAGTCACGTAGTATCTGCACAGTGTTGGTTAGTAGCTGATAAGCAAGTGTTAGAAAACAATAGGTTGTTGCAATAGAGAACCTATTGTTTATCATGTAACTGTACAGCTGCAGGGCTAACCATCTCGCTGAGCCTGGGAAAATACAAGCTTAGCAAATACAAGCTTAAGATGAGATTCAAAATGGTTTCTAGGCTTTTAATATGTGACAAAATGGCTGCTTTGAATCTAACAAGTCTCCTGCACAGCTAAAGGTGGGTACTTTTTTGTGCACTTTATTCGATACTTAGCACCTCTATAATGTAATAATTGCCATCATTACTTATGACGCAGGTAGTTGGAATTTTAACCTGGTTAATAATGTTAATTTGTTCTATGTGTATCACAGCACAGAATGGACCGAGAATTAGAGCTAGTCATTTAGCTTGTATTGGGTAGCTTATGTCAGTTCAAAGAAAACGTCTATCAGCAGTTTACATTTACAAACTTATAATGCCCCCCAGAAACGTCAGTATGTGTGAAAAGGAATAGAAATTAACTGAAAATACTGTTCAAAGTCTTCTCCATCTTCTTTCATAGTTCTGCAATTTCCTGCTATTTTAAAACATATTTCATTTATTTCAAAACATGTGGCACAATAAGATCAATGGCATCAAACTCCATCATCATCTTGAATGTGGCATCGATGTGATAACAATGCATTCATTTCCTGTCTGCTCAAACAGGAGTTTGTATGGATGTGCTTCTCTTTTCATGTCTCTTGTCGGCACTTTGTTGACCACAGCTGGCAAGTTCCTTCTTTTAAATCAGCTGTTTGTTTTGTCCTCACTGAACTGCCAGTCTACTTATTTTCGCTGACTTAAACATTCTATTTCAGTCAACTAACATTATAATATTCTGTCTTTAATCAGTGATACATTTTTTGTGTACAGTGGGCTACAAAATATATTCATTTAAGAACAATGTTGAATATTTTTCTTTGGGAGGTTTTTATAATTAAGTACAGAATTCCTCTCCTTTGCTATTCAATTCTCCCACAATAACCATGTTGAGATTTTTGTCTCAAACTGCACCCTGCTGTGTTTTTACATAGAGATATGGCTTCAGGATGACATCGTTTGAGACCTGAATATTGAAGGGTCCAGAACATCAAGGAAGGACAGGGCATAAGGAAGGGTGGGTCTGTTAATTAATGATGATATTGATGCATAATAGAGGAATAACTTAAGGACATAGAAGTGGTTGGAAAGAAATGGGAAATGAAAATGAAGTCATTTGTGGGAGTGGTATACAGACATGACCACATGATGGCACGGAGAATAAAGTAAGTAATAAGGGGAGATTGTCAGAAAGGTCTGGCAATAAACATGGGGTATTTTATTAATTGCATAGACTGGAAAATTCAGTTGGGCAAGGATAGGCAGGATAAGGAGTTCAGAAGATGGTATTGAGATAGAGTTTAGAACAGCAGTTTCTGGAGCTAACCACAGTGCAGACTTTCCCAGACCTGTGCAGTGAGGTAGGATTAATTAATGGCCTTATAGTGAAGGTGCCTATTGGTAGCAGAAAACAAAATACAAATGAATTTTACATCCACACTGAGGGAGAGAAGCGTATGTCTAAGATTAATATTTTAAACTCGAATAGGGGCAATTATGAGGGCATGGAAGTAGAGCTAGCTAAAGTGAACTGGCAAGTTAGTTTAAGGGATAAAGTAATAGAGATGGGGTGGCAGGCAATAAAAGGGATATTTCAGAATACACAGAATAGAACTGTTTCAATGAGAATGTAAACATTCCAAGGGGAGTATCCACCCAATTAACAAAAAAATTGAGAGAAACTTTTAAACTTAAAGAAAAAGCACAAATTTGTGCAAAGATGAGCGGCAAGTTGAAAGATTGAACAGAAGATAAAACACAGCAAAGGTTGAATGAAAAATAATTAAAGAGAGGAAAATTACAGTATGAAATCACATTCACTAGAAATTTAGGGCAGAATTTTACAGGGGCCTGGCTAACGTTACTTTTGGAAGGACTTGTGGCAAAATCTTGCCAGGGGCCTGGCCGGGTCTATCCCAATGTCAGGATCAATTCATTGCATCCTTTATGCATCAACCAAGTAGTGAGGCAAGTTTCTTGCTAAGGAGCAGTGAGTTGCCCAATTAAGGAGGATTATAATTTGTTAAACGCCTTATTAATGGCACAATTCACTTCATCAATCTTCAGCTTCCTATCTTACTAAATGCACCAAATAAGGTAGATATCAAGGAAGATATCAAGGATCTCAACATGCAAGTCAGAGTGGGTACCTGACAACTTCAGCTGATCACTGGCTGTGAACAGCCTCCATGTTGCTCAGTGCCACACAGTGTCTCAGGATACAATCCATGGACACCAGCCACACGCACCCTTCAATCACAGACTTCGGCATCTGACTTTTGCCGACTCTCACAATCATCATGACTACCTCGCCAATCCACTTGCAAGCCTCTCAGGAAGCGCAGACTTCATCGCAGGACACAACAGCAATTAGTATTTAAAAGCTGTGACAGGGACTCTGCAATGTAAACACCTAGCTCACAACTGGATCACTGATGTAGTACCTACTTACATGCTTGCAGCGTTCATGCCATGCCTTGCCATGCCAGACACGGTAGTGTCTTGGCACTTTGGCCAGAGCCTAAAGGAGGCCATCACTACTGCTTTATCGACTTTCTTTTCTCAGATGGTATTGAAGGCCTGAGATATTCTAACCCAAGTAGATATGGAGGATAGATCACTGAAAACATTTAAAGGGAAGGCAGTTAGCTATTTCTGAAATATCAGGAATGTTCCCTCCCAGTTGTGGAACACATCAGTGGTCCAGGACATTCAGCCTCGGACCTTCGGGTGACCATCCTCCAAGGTGGACTTCGGGACAGGCAGCAGCGAAAAGTGGCCGAGCAGAGACTGATAGCTAAGTTCAGTACCCATAGGGAGGGCCTCAACCGGGACCTTGGGTTCATGTCACATTACAGGTGACCACCATTGCACTATACATACACACAGACACACTCCTATACACACATACACACGGGCACACATATACACAGACATGCACACAGACACCCACACACACCCTTACACACACGCACACTCCCACACTCACACATGCATCCCCTCACAGACCTAAGACACTCTACACTCATTACACGCACACACATATACACTCTCTCTCAAAGACACTCATAACCCCCAACCCAGACAGACACACACACACAGACAAAGACCTACATGCACACACATATTTTGTGGGGTAAATTTGTACTTGTAGTTACATTGTAGTTACATAAAAAACTGCATGAATTTATGTAAATTTCTGAGCTCAAAAACTGCATGAATTCTTGTGCAACTCTGTTATCTCACTTTTTAGATTAGAATCAATCTAAATATCATAGCATAGACAGAGAACACAGCGGGCTAACACCTTCAACATATTGTCTAGCTATCACCATTGTTACAGCTAACCTGAGAATGCAACTTTTAAAAAAAAAGGTTTTGTGATTTACATGTGAAAGAAGTGAAACTATCACGGTCCTCTAACAGATGAAAGACTCCACAAACAATCAAGGTATTTTTCAATGTATAATTTAGTTACATCACACTGTAAACTTTTGCTATAAATACTGCGTCTTAGGATTGAGTCCTCCGCTATCACCTGATGAAGGAGCGTCGCTCCGAAAGCTAGTGTGCTTCCAATTAAACCTGCTGGACTATAACCTGGCGTTGCGTGATTTTTAACATTATGCTTAACTAAAGGACAACATAAGTTTATGAATAAGCCTGGGGTGTCTTAGAATTAGATCAAGTGTGGAGGGACTATTGAATGACACAAATGATAGAAAAGAACAATGGAGCAAAGTACTTGTGATATGACTTGCACCCTGCTATATTTTCCTTGGACTTTCGCACTGCTCACTGTCACCTTCACTAAAATAGTTTAAAGATAATTATCATGGGTCTGCTCCCCTCTCAAATTAACAGCAATCACAATTTTTAAGTTAATTGCCAGTTTTCATGCTACATCGATTTAAAAATAATTGAGATGGTGGCCTAGCAACAGCATGATTTATTGACTTTAAATATACTCCCTGATTGCATATAAATGAGGTAATAATGGGTTTGCTAGTCTGGATTTATTGAAAGACAGGTTCTCAAGTAACAACAACTTATATTTACATAGCACTTCTAACTCTAAGAAAATAACTCAATTTGGCACCAATAAAGAGATATTAGGGAAGGTGACCAAAAACGTGGTCAAAGACATAGGTTTGGTTGCATGTTTTAAATGGATTTAGTTAGATTCACTACAGTATGGAAACAGGCCCTTCAGCCCAACAAGTTCACACTAACCCTCCGAAGAGTAACCCATCCAGACCCATTCCCCAACCCTATATTAACCCCTGACTAATGCACCTAACACTATGGGCAATTTAGCATGGTCAGCTCATCTGACCTGTACATCTTTGGATTGTGGGAGGAAACCCACGCAGACAGAAGGATAACGTGCAAACTCCACACAGACAGTCACCTGAGGCAGGAATCGAATCCTCGTCCCTGGCACTTTGAAACAGCAGTGTTAACCACTGAGCCAACGTGCCACCCACAGAGAGAGGAGCAAATAGATATCGGGAAGGAATTCCAGAGCTTGGGACTTGGGCAGCATTGAAGATGGTACCAATGACGAGGTGATTAAAATTCAACAGGCATAAGGGGTCTGTTGAGCGCGGGTGTAGGATATTAGAGAGATGAGAAAGGATGAAGTCTTCAAAAATCACAGGTAAAAATTTCAAAATCAAGGCTCTGCAAGATCAGGATCTAATGTATGACAGAGAGCAAGGGGGTTATGGATGAACACTACCTGATACAATTTAGGATGTAACCGGTGGAGTTTTGAATGAGTTCAAATTTATGATGCCCAAAATACACAGAGGACATTAAAATACTAAGGATTATATAGGGTTATATAGGATACATGATACAAAACAGGCAGTTCAGAATAACCAGCCATACCAGTGTTTATGAGCATCCTCCTATCTTTCTTTAGCAAAAATCCACCATTGCACATCCCCTGCTGTACAAGTTAATGGTTCTGAAGTTGTTAATATTCACATAATCTTTGTTGAATTGCTTTTAACCACACAGCTTATTGGTGGAAGCAGGAAGTTCTACTCCAGCTTTCAGATGAAGCAAAAGTCCCTATATCAATTCCTTAAAGTCCGAGCAATTATCTCTCACTAACGTAGTTGAACTTATTGCGATAAATTTTCTTGTTAGCTAAGAATAACTCCTCATCTGTAAACACTTTAAGGCAAAATATCCCGTACTCTTAATCACCAGATGGGACCAAGGCAAAGAAAGGATGAAGGGGGAAATTGGTGACAGTGAACTATCTCATACGGCCCTTTCCCATACCACATACCGTAATTGGCATGGACCAATGGGCGAGGAGTGACTCCTCCAATCACAGCCTAATTCTCTGCAAGGCTTGATGAGACTGGCTCACTCATTTAAAAACCCGTGATTGGAGCTGCACCCAGGGGTTGGGAATGTCAGTGCTAATTTGAGTGAGTTGCTAGGGCTGAGCCTTTTGCTGGGAGCCTGGAGGCAGGGTCCAAACAGGGAGAAACTGTGAAACTGGATGTTAAGTCTAGCAACAGAGAAACTGAGAGTTAGTGAGAGGGGTGTGAACGGGCAGCACGGTGGCTCAGTGGTTAGCACTGCTGCCTCACAGCACCAGGGTCCCAGGTTCAATTCCAGCCTCGGGTGACTGTCTGTGTGGAGTTTGCACATTCTCCCCCTGAATGTGTGTGTTTCCTCCAGCTGCACCGGTTTCCTCCCACAAAGTCCAAAGATGTGCAAGTCAGGTGAATTGACTGTACTAAATTGTCCTTAATCTTCAGGGATGTGTAGACTAAGTGCATTAGTCAGGAGTAAATATAGGATAATGGAATAGGAGAATGGGTGGGTTACTTTTTAGAGGGTCGGTGTGGAATTGTTGGGCCGAAGGGCCTGGTTCCACACTGTCAGGATCCTATGATTCTATGAATTGGGAGCTGCCATTGGCTGGGATGTGGGACACTTTGCTGCATCCAGGAGTTCTGCCTGCTGAGTCCAGGGTGGGGTATCAACCAGGGCAAGGGAGACGTGGAAAGAGGAGGTGTTTCCAGGAATGTTTGATGATATAGAAGGAGGCGTAAAGAGGACTGTGGCAATGGGCATGTGGTAAATGAGGCTGTAGGATGAGTCAGAGGGTAGGAGACTGCAAGAGCTGTATGGAGGAGGAGGCAGGCTGCAAAAAGGGATGTGGGAGAAGAGGGAGATTGCAAGGGTGAGGTGAGAGAGTGTCTGTAAAGTGGAGGGAAGAGTTGTAAACCTGACAGTGAAGGAATAGTCAGCTATCTGGGATCCAAGAAAACATGCAAATGTCTACTTTAGTGTTATACAACTTAAAGATCTACGAACCTTGGAAACACTACAGTGCATCCTACCCTAAAGAACAGTGTCATTTATCCAAACCTGGCTTGATTGATAATATATTTCATTTTTGTAGTTGGTTAATGTGTGGTTTATTCACTGAAAAATATTTACGTAAGGCTGCAGATGTTCTTAAACAACCGAACATATGTTCGCTATTAAAGGAAGAAAGACAAAAACAAACCAAGTGATATAGATGTAGAAGATTGGTTAGAAAGACCTTAACACAAACATTAAAACAATGTTTCCAGATGATTCCAAACACTAGCCAGTAGTGAGATACAAATTACACTCCCATCTTAAGTCTTAAAGTTTCTGCTCAAATGACTCTTTCCACTTCCTTTTCTGCAGACTATGGAGATGTTTTTTTTTCAGAATTCTCCATTCTGACAGCTTGAAGATTTTTGCATGAACTCTCCCAGTTTGGAAACTCCATAGACTAGAAAACCTATTGCCGAGGTGATCAGTTCCCCAGATCGGAACTGTTCTCTGGTTTCTTCTGAACTGAATTTGAAACATTTGCTCTAATGTCAAAACAAACATATTGTTTTAATTTTTACTCAACTTGTTATAAACACCTCACTGTAAACATATCTTTTCTATTTACACCACAGGGATTTACTAGCTGGTTGGGAGAAGTATTTACCTACACAGCAATATCATCTTTAGATCACTACTCCAGAATCACATACACAGAACTGAACAAGATCCCTCTTGTAATCAGTTATTTCGTGATTCTTAAGAAGTTCAATCACTCTCTGGTTCTGACCCTGGACTTATTTAAGAAATGAAGAGGGAGTGGACAGGTGTTTCAGGACAAAATAATCTTTGTGTTTATTTAAAATGCAAAGGCAAATGTAATACAAGAAAAATAGGCAGATGCAAGAGAGAAGGAAATGGACACAATTAATTACAATGAGAACTGTAGTATTTTAAATCACAATATTTACTAGTTTAATATCATGAGAACCTATCCTACTGACACGCACAGAAAAACAACTGTTTAATTTCAGACTCTTTAATTCCTCCCCTTGGGGTCCCAATACACTGTCGCTGCTCATCTTCCCCTCCTTGCTAGCGAGGATGGAACATTATGTTACTGAGAAACTTGGTTTTGAAGCTTGCCCGATTGCTGAGTTTCTTGCCGTTGGTTCTCTTGTATTCTGAAATATCCCTTTTATTACCTGCCACCCCATCTCTATTACCTTATCCCTTAAACTAACTTGCCACTTCACTTTAGCTAGCTCTACTTCCATGCCTTCAGAATTGCCCTTATTCAGGTTTAAAATATTAATCTCAGACATACTCTTCTCTCCCTCAATATGAATGTAAAATTCGTTTGTATTTTGTTTTCTGCTACCAATAGGCACCTTCACTACAAGGCCATTAATTAATCCTACCTCACGTACCTCATAGCACTTGTTTGGGAAGTTTTGGTTGACCTCCCCCTTTCTGGATGTCTTTTGTTCTGATGAGGCCCAAGGATTGGCTTCCCTGTTGTCGGTTCTCGGTTAGGCCTCTGTGATTCTTTGTTCGGAAGCGTCTGGTTGGGGTTGGAGGCCTGTGGGAGCAGCTGTTCATGCAGAAGCTTATTGTTGGAAAAGACTCCCTTGGGTGAGATCAGGGATGGAAGTGGGACTGACTATGGGTCCTGTCACCTCGGCCAAATCTGCAGTTTTCACTGAGCTCTTGATGGTCTCTTCTGAAGTTAATTGGCTTTCTGATGGTTAGAGTTTGTGTGAATATGTTCTGATCAAAGTTGTATGTCCAGTATCTCTGTAGGCCCTGTACTGTCCCCGTTGTGTAGACGAGGTGTAAAAGCTGTCTCGGGCTAGGGTCTGTTGGTTTCAGTTAATTGTTCTTTTAGACAAGAGCATTAATTAGGATTTCAGGCTGCACAATAGTCCCAGGCAGCAATCTCCATGCTCACACTGGCTGGCTGTGTATTTCCTGCAGACTCATTTCAGCTTTCATTTTTGGTTTTACAAGTTTTGGAAGTCCAGGACCCTGTTCAAAATCCAGGGTTTTGTCCATGTGTTTTAATATTGGGGATTTTTGCTAAATCTTACACTGCAATTCTATTTAAAAAGTCAACTCCCAAAATGATAATATATAATACACCTTCCATTATACAGTGCAAGATACACAAGGTTCACAAGGAAGAGGAATTAGAAATCCTACAGGGTGTGAAAATAGCTGAGTCCCCTGGGCCGGATGGGATTTATCCTAGGATCTTCTGTGAAGCCAGGGAGGAGATTGCTGAGCCTTTGGCATTGATCTTTAAATCGTCATTGTCTACAGGAATAGTGCCAGAAGACTGGAGGATAGCAAATGTGGTTCCCCTGTTCAAGAAGGGGAGTAGAGACAACCCCGGTAATTACAGACCAGTGAGCCTTACTTCAGTTGTTGGTAAAGTATTAGAAAAGGTTATAAGAGATAGGATTAATAATCATCTAGAAAAGAATAATCTGATTAGGGATAGTCAGCACGGTTTTGTGAAGGGTAGGTCGTGCCTCATAAACTTCATTGAGTTCTTTGAGAAGGTGACCAAACAGGTAGATGAGAGTAAACCAGTTGATGTGGTGTATATGGATTTCAGCAAGGCGTTCGATAAGGTTCTCCGCAGTAGGCTATTATACAAAATGTGGAAAAATGGAATTGTGGGAGATATAGCAGTTTGGATCAGTAATTGGCTTGCTGAAAGAAAACAGAGGGTGGTGGTTGATGGGAAATGTTCATCCTGGAGTCCAGTTACCAGTGGCGTACCGCAAGGGTCGGTGTTGGGTCCACTGCTGTTCGTCATTTTTATAAACGACCTGGATGAGGGCGTAGAAGAGTGGGTTAGTAAATTTGCAGACGATACCAAGGTTGTTGGAGTTGTGGATAGTGACAAAGGATGTTGTAGGTTACAGAGAGACATAGATAAGCTGCAGAGCTTGGCTCAAAGGTGGCAAATGGAGTTTAATGTGGACAAGTGTGAGGTGATTCACTTTGGTCGGAGTAACCGGAATGCAAAGTACTGGGCTAATGGTACGATTCTTGGTAGTGTAGATGAGCAGAGAGATCTCGGTGTCCAGGTGCACAGTTCCTTGAAAGTTGCCATCCAGGTTGACAGGGTTGTTAAGAAGGCATACAGTGTTTTAGCTTTTATTAATAGAGGGATCGAGTTCCGGAACTATGAGGTTATGCTACAGCTGTACAAAACTCTCGTGCGGCCGCACTTGTAGTATTATGTAAAGTTCTGGTCACCACATTAGAAGAAGGAGGTGGAATCTTTGGAAAGGGTGCAGAGGAGATTTAATAGGATGTTGCCTGGTATGGAGGACAGGTCTTACAAAGAAAGGCTGAGGGACTTGAGGCGGTTTTCGATGGAGAGAAGAAGGTTGAGAGATGACTTAATAGAGACATATAAGATAATCAGAGGGTTAGATAGGGTGGACAGGAAGAGCCTTTTTCTAAGTATGGTGACGGCGGGCACGAGGGGACATAGCTGTAAATTGAGGGGTGATAGATATAGGACAGATGTCAGAGGTAGTTTCTTTACTCAGAGAGTAGTAAGAGTATGGAATGCTTTGCCTGCAATGGTAGTACCTTCGCCAACTTTAAGTATATTTAAGTCGTCATTGGACAAGCATATGGCCGCACATGGAATAGTGTAAGTGGGATGGGCTTCAGATTGGTATAACAGGTCGGTACAACATTGAGGGCCGAAGGGCCTGTACTGCGCTGTAATGTTCTATGTTCTATACAAAGGGTGGCATGGTGGCTCAGTGGTTAGCACTACAGCGCCAGGGACCTGGGTTCAATTCCCATCTTGGGCAAATGTCTGTGTGGAGTTTGCACATTCTCTCTGTGTCTGCATGGGTTTCCTCCAGGTGCTCGAGTTTCCTCCCACAGTCCAAAGATATGCAGAGTAGATGAATTGGCCATGCTAAATTGCCTGTAGTGTTAGGTGGATTAGTCAGGGGTAAATGTAGGGCAATGGGTCTGGGTGGGCTGCTCTTCGGAGGATCAGTGTGGACTTGTTGGGCCAGAAGGCCTGTTTCCACACTGTAGGGAATCTAATCTAATTGATATAACAGTGGCACAAGTACTTGGCTAAGTAGCTCAATGCAAGATGACGCAACAAAAACTGTTACAAAGGTGTGAGACATTTTGATGGCATTAGCTTGAGCTTTCTCTTCATACTTAGCTTACAAGTCTCTGTATTTATATGAAATTATAGTTTGCTGAAACTGCTAATTTCATGAAATTTCTAAAACTTTGCTCAAAATTAGTAAGGAAATGGCACTAATGGAGCTTCAACGTGCTTTAACCCAACACTTTTATCCCCGCTCTGAGATTCTTGTCGCTTGGTCAAGCTGCTCATTCCTGCCCCCAAACCCATCGAGTTTAACATTGGATAGATTTATCAAATTGGTGTAAAAATAGCCGTGCTTTCTCATCCCCTCAGGTTCTTAGTGATGCTCACTGCTGCATCTACAAATTAGAAATGCTGCAAAATAGAAAAAGTTATTGAGAGCAAGAATGCCATATTAAAGCCCTAAACTTATAACAGACTTCTCCTGTTGTGCTATTACAGAAAAGTCATAACAGTAGTATTACAACTACTCTTGCCCACTGTAGTAAAGGCCATATATACTTGTGTAAAAGTCTAAATTTTTAGAAGGTGTTTTTAAACTGAAATTAGAGGGACGACTATTATCTGAGTATTGTTTCTGAGGGGATGAAATTCATGCTCAATATGAGTCAAAAAATGGACAAACAAAAGCCACAGCTCTGTATAAAATAATAAAAAAGAAAAAGAAAAAGAATTCTGGATATTATTGAATATTTATCTACAAAATTACTGTCTCTATTCTGCCTGCTACAGTGGAATGGTACTGTCGTGCCACATTAAAGTTGCCAGTACCATAAAGTGCATGTAGGTCTACACATACGTACAAAAGTTCATAGGCATACCAGTAGGTGGTCAGGACGCCACATAAATTAGTGCCATAATTTACCAGTAGTCTGCCAGTGTTCGGAAGCATGATCACCAAAAGCCTACCATACAGCTACATTTACCATAGCTTGTTTCATCTTATTAACTGTCTTGCTATATACACCATCTGTAGTTTGTCGGTAAATACCAGCACTTCAAGTTTTCTTATACCGGTAATGAAATTTTGAGGTAACTATATGGAATGTTCTGGTAGTATCCAAGTACCGTGCCCTTTAAGGCTGCATATATGGTCAGGAAGAGAGCCCTGAAAAGCTGGGGTTGACTTTTACATGAGGTAAATGAAAAATTCATTATTTTTTGGTCCACAAGTAGGGGATTGACTTGTACATGAGATGACCTTAACACGAGTATATACGGTAAGCACATACTGTCCAGGTTACAGTTGCTGGTGAATATCCTGAACCCATTTAAAAAGTTCTAGCTCATATCTAAGTTCCAAAAGATGCCTCAATGTGTTGTCAGTAGATTATGAAAGACTGGAAAATGCTATTACAGACAATTATAATTAAAATCTTAATTCATTTATATATGACTTTCCTCCATCGGCTATTTTAGCACAAACTTAAAACAACAAACCTGAAATTGGTGATAACATATTTTATAATGTATATTGTAAGCGAGTTTAAGTTTCATAAAAACCCAGAAAAGTTGATAATGCAACAGCCATAAGTTTTATTTTAGTTGAAAACAGTTTTGTAGTCAGTTGACAAAATCCATTTGGTGGAAGTTCTATGCAGATCTGGCAGCATCTGTGCAGAAAATAATGCAAAATCAACATTTCAGGTCTTTGACCTGTCCTCAGAACTGATTAAATACATGTCAATAAATAAAAGCCTCCCAACATAGCAGAAATTAGAATCTCAGGTGGAAGTGTTAAGCAAATGGAATTCATTAGTGTAAAACATCATTCGCAGGCTAACAAACTTTATGACATAGGGGAGGGAATTGTTTGTGGTATATGAATACTGAAGGACAATTGCCACTTATCATTGAGAGAGATGGAGAAATGAAGAACTGAACTTTGCTGCTATTCTTATGTTATGAAAACATTTGCTTGATTGTTGCATTTCTGGAGCTGATGACCTAGCCACCACAGTTATATTTCCATTTTCGGTTTATTCCTCCTAATGATGGGAAAGAGAATTGCTTTCCTTCCCCTCACCTCCTCAAACAGGGAGACTTAAGAAAATCTGAGGTGTTGCAGTATCTTATCTTGCAGTATGTAGAAATAAATGACAATAGTCATTGCAACTTCCATTTAAAAGACCATCCTTACACAAAAGAGCTGAATTGCTTACTCCTACTCCTACATTCTATGTTTCTGAAGAGGTCTCTGGCATGCTGCCAAAATATACATCCAAAAACGTATGCTTGGGTTTGTTGTTCTCTGAAAGGGAAACACAGCAATGAGATGAGATCATGAAATTTATAACCCTGTCTCCACTTCCGCCCATTCAAAGCCTCCTAAAGGTTAAGAGAGTACGACTTCCTCTTCGCTGCATTAATAAGAGGTTCAGTCCATTTCGTATTTGCTGGACAACAGTTATATTTAAACCACGAACCCTTGTTACTTTTGTCCATGTTTTAAACAGTTTCCTAACAGATATCTTGTAAATGCACAGCTAATCCTTGAAAGGGCAATAAATCAAGAGGACACAGTCCAGAAAGGCCGGCACTGCGACTATGGCAGAGTTACCTTTGTTGTCTTCAGGAGACAATCAGAGACATTTCAAACAAAGAAGGAATATCAAAGGTACATAACAATAAGGTTAATTAAAGTTGACTCAAGCTAAAAGAAGCTGTGTCACTAATTTTGCTGCTTATCATAAGACAACATTAACCTAATGTACCTAATCCATATTCATTTAAAACTAAAAAAAGAGTTGGCCAGGAAGCCCACTGAAGTATAACTAATGAATGATTTAAAACCCAGATGATACATTTGTTGACCTATACTATGAATGTTTATCATTATCACTGCCAGTAATTCAGTAGTGACATGTTAAATGAAATATTCATGAAAGAATAAGACCTATTTTCTGTATGTCAGACTCCTGGTATTTTAAAAGCTGTCAGAATAAGATGAGACCAGCTTTTTAACAGTGCTCAAAAGGAACAATACCTCTTTCGTGGGCCTACATCACTTGAATTTTTATTGGCTCAGTGTCTGGCATATTCAGCAAGCTTTTACACCAGTTATATCAAAGTTTCATGTATTTTTAATGACAGTAATGAAGGAAATGGTAGAAATACAGCAAATATACAAACAGCAATACAGTCATCTTCGACTATATTTGAGGAGAATTCTTCCCTTCCTGTCATGACAAGTTTTCTTGTGGTCTCTCCAAGGAATTCCGATGGCCAGTCGATTCGTCAACATAGCAAGGTTTTGGGATTATATGGAAATCCTGAAACTGCCCATTCCATCCGAACTGCTCGGGAAGCTGACATGTCCAATGGACAATCACCCTGCATCCGCAATTCTCAAGAAAAAATCCCTCAGTATCAGAGATTGCAGAGGGATTGGATTTATTTCAGTTCAATGTTGAGAAACTTAAACCTGCCTTAACTCCTGTGTAACTACAGTCTGTTCTGATATAACATGGTAGTTCTGTTCCCATGCGATCTCTCATTATAAGAAAATCACGTAATAGAAGCGCAATTTAAAAAGTGAGACTGGAATCGAGTTATAGCCAATTCAGGTAAGGAAAGTTCGCGTTCTACATATAATGGTCTAAATTCTTCAATCGCATTATAGTCGATTCGCATTGAAGAAATGTGCATTGTAGCCAAACCAGCTGTATTAAACTGCATCCTTAACTTATCAGTGAACCTCATCTGCAAGATGGTTAAAGGTGGATAAATCCCGAGGACCTGATCAGGTGTACCCGAGAATTCTGTGGGAAGCTAGGGAAGTGATTGCTAGGCCTCTTGCTGAGATATTTGTATCATCGATAGTCACAGGTAATGTGCCGGAAGACTGGAGGTTGGCAAACGTGGTGCCACTGTTTAAGAAGAGCGGTAAAGACAAGCCAGGGAACTATAGACCAGTGAGCCTGACCTCGGTGTGGGCAAGTTGTTGGAGGGAATCCTGAGGGACAGAATGTACATGTATTTGGAAAGGCAAGGACTGATTCAGGATAGTCAACATGGCTTTGTGCGTGGGAAATCATGTCTCACAAACTTGATTGAGTTTTTTGAAGAAGTAACAAAGAAGATTGATGAGGGCAGAGCAGTAGATGTGATCTATATGGACTTCATTAAGGTGTTCGACAAGGTTCCCCATGGGAGACTGATTAGCAAGGTCAGATCTCATGGAATACAGGGAGAACTAGCCATTTGGATACAGAACTGGCTCAAAGGTAG
>NC_057710.1:141192416-141200720 GCF_004010195.1 Chiloscyllium plagiosum | reverse complement strand
ACAGAGAGTGGTATGTGTATGGAATGAGCTGCCAGAGGATGTGGTGGAGGCTGGTACAATTGCAACATTTAAGAGGTATTTGGATGGGTATATGAATAGGAAGGGTTTGGAGGGATATGGGTCGGGTGCTGGTAGGTGGGATTAGATTGGATTGGGATATCTGGTCGGCATAGACAGGTTGGACCGAAGGGTCTGATTCCATGCTGTACATCTCTATGATTCTATATGATCTCCCAAGCAAAGCCACTACTCCCCCTTCCCAATCGAACAGTAACCAACTCCATCCCCTGCACCAGGCCTCCACCCTGACTTGGCATGTGACCCACCCCCTCAAACCAACACCAACCAATCACTGGAGTCTCATCTCTTTTTGACCCTAATGCACTCAATCACCACACCACCTACACTATCAAATCCAAAATCTTTTGGAGCAAATAACTGCCACCCCCACCCCCACCACCACCACCTCCTCTTCCCCTGACCCTGCCAGAAGGGGACAGCCCCACCCACTGACAGGACTTAATCCCACCCATCTCGACACCAACCCCACCAACTGCCAACATACACTCAGCACTCATCCTCTTACCTGACACCCTACTCTACTCCTTCACCCTCATGGCACCATAACCCATTATGAGCCTGGCATTTATCCCTCTTGCTCACATTGAATTTGAGCCATTCTCTTCCATTCACACCCTCAACATGCACATACATGCTCACACGTGTATTTACACACACACATACATACATATATACACACATGTATACATACATGTTCACACATGTATATAGACAGGCAAGAGTGTGGTGCTGGAAAAGCACAGCAGGTCAGGCAGCATCCAAGAGCAGGAGAAATGATGTTTCGGACATAAGTCCTTCATCATTCCTGTCCTGCTGTGTTTTTCCAGCACCACATTCTCAACTCTGATCTCCAGCATCTGCAGTCCTCACATTCTCCACGCATATAAACACACATATGTAAACACACACGCATGCTCACACACATATACACAAAAACACATAAACATGCTCACACGTATATACACACACGCTCACACGTGTAGAAACACACACACACGTACATGCATACATACACCCTCACAATGTATATACACATGCTTACAAATGTATATACACACATGCTCCCACATGTATAGATACGCACACACACACATATGTACGTACACACATATGCTCACACAAATATACATACACACACATAAACACACATATATGCTCACACACATACACACACATATACGCACACATCAATATACACAAACAAACACAATGTATATACACATACACATGCACACACACTGATACAAAGAAAGTGGCTGCTCACCATTTAAACTACAGAACAGGTCAGGCTGTTGCTGTAAAATAGGATGTGGTTTCCACACAGATTCCACACAGACTAATGATGTCTCTGTAGTGATTGTAACAAAGGCACCCGGGTAGATCTCATAGAATATGAGTTCCTTGATTGGGGCTGTTAATCTGGTCCAATCAGGGAGCTGTAGCTAGCATATAAACAAGAGTGTCAGAGATTTTGTTCGCTCTGAGAGCTGGCTCTGTGCTAACTGGTCAGTGTAAATGCACGGCTAATCCTTGAAAGGACAATAAATCAAGGACAATGCCCGTGTAAATAAAGGGTGACTTGGTGATGGGATACCAGCCTGCATGGAGTTATGTCAGTGGTGATGAGGATGGGATGGACATGGCAGATGCTGTGGCCTCACCCTGTTACCTCCTGATGAAGAAGAATTGAGTCTTGGCCAAGATGCTCCAGTTGCATGAGGTGAGCGACGGTGCAGGATAGGTCACCTGAGGCAGAGTTGGAAAAACGGGATCTGGTGCACAAATGCCCCAGGAGAAGCTACAGGAGAAAGAATGGCCTATGTCCAGAATGTAGAGGGGGAGGGATGTAGTGAATGGAATGAGGTCAACCAGGTGAACATCCTGAATGTGAGCTCCCTGATTGGGCTGTTAATCTGGTCCAATCAGGGACCCCTGGCTGACAGATATAAACATAGCTAAAAATCACACAACACCAGTGGGCGGCACGGTGGCACAGTGGTTAGCACTGCTGCCTCACAGCGCCTGAGACCCGGGTTCAATTCCCGCCTCAGGCGACTGACTGTGTGGAGTTTTCACGTTCTCCCCGTGTCTGCGTGGGTTTCCTCCGGGTGCTCCGGTTTCCTCCCACAGTCCAAAAGATGTGCAGGGTCAGGTGAATTGGCCATGCTAAATTGCCCGTAGTGTTAGGTAAGGGGTAAATGTAGGGGTATGGGTGGGTTTCGCTTCGGCGGGTCGGTGTGGACTTGTTGGGCCGAAGGGCCTGATTCCACACTGTAATGTAATCTAATCTAAATCTGAAAACCAGGTTATAGTCCAACAAATTTAATTGGAAGCACACTAGCTTTCGGAGCTACCTGGTATTGTGTGATTTTGAGTGCCAGAGGTTCTGTTCACTCTGAGAGCTGGCTCTGAGGGAGTCAGATCAGTGTCAAGGACTCTCCACATGTAAATAAAGGGTGACTTGGTGACAGGATATTGGCCTTCATGGAGTTATTTCAGTTTCCTGGAGGCACATGCCCGGGGAATTCCAGGGCAGAAGTGATCAAAACATATGTGTGCATTTTTTTCTCTGTCCAGGAAAACTATTGCTGACCCTGACAGGAATTTACAGGGCAATGATGGAGCGTGGTATAACAATCCAAAACAAGTGATAACTCGAGTGAAGTTCACCCAACTGGTTAAAACAAATGAATGCAGGCAGTATGGCTTTCTGCAAACCTTTTGATAATTTATTCTTGGACAGCTAGATATTTGATACTTGCAGAATACATTATTAAGTTTAATAGCCTTCCAATTGACCTGAGAAATCAATTGTGCAGTCCCCTTTGTCCAGCTTTAAATTGAGTATTGACTTGCGTAGTTAACTGCAGCCAAGCGGAAAGTACTGCCATTCTATTATGCAACTTTCACCTGCAGATGGCGATAGTGAGGGGGAGTGCTTAGCATCGAGCTGTTGTGCCAGGAACTTCAGCAACCGGTGCCAAGTGTGAAGGAGGGTGCCAGATAGGGCTACTTGAGAAATTGTGCTGGGTCCTCCAGCAGCAGGTGGCGCCAGTGAGACAGCAGTAGCTGACTCCAAACAGGGTCGCTGGAGCAATGCAATGGTCCTCTCTGCAGAAAAGTGTATCCTTGAGGGAAATGAGGCCTGAGCGGGAGAAGGATCAGACAGATAAAGGATTCCCTTAAGCAGATGTAAGCCACAGGCTTAATAAATACCGTGACTTCCTTATGTAATTTCCCTTCTTGTTTGTAATGATCTGATGTCAATGATTTATGAAATCCAAACTTCATCATCTTCATAATTCAAGTTACATTTCTGGTGTGACTGGCAGGAATGCACAACACAGGCATCAAGCCATGGTGGACAAGGTTGAAAAATGTCTGCGGGACAGAGTGAGTGGTGGAAGAGTTGAAAAAGCATTGGAGGCTGAAGCTGCTCTAATATCATTGGAGGAGGAAATGATATCTTGAGGCCGCTTCAGGCAGACACTTCCCATGTGTGTTCCCTTGACCCTAGTGCAGCAGGAAGTGGTGTTCCTGTTTGGATAGTCTACTGGCCAATGAGCAGGAAGCTGTGACGGATTCAGATGAAGAGCGGAAATATCCAATGATCGAATGATTAAAGATCAGATTGAGGATGAACATCTAGTAATGCTATTCCTGAGCAGGTAACCTTTATGATGGAATATCTGTGCTGAATGCCTATCAAGAAATACTGGGAAGAGGCAAAGATGTTAAAATAAGTCTGCAGCAGATCTTTGAGGTACTGACAAGGGGTTTTGGGGACATTGGTAGCCTGACCCAGTTACGGCAGAGGATTTATGAGTGCAAAACTAGAGGGCATAGGTTCAAGGTGAGTGAGGAAAGATTTATAAGGGGGCTAAAGATCAATATTTTCACGCAGAGGGTGTTGTGTGCATGGAATGAGCTGCTAGAGAAAGTGGTGGAAGCTGGGACAATTACAACATTTCAAAAGCATCTGGATGGGTATATGAATAGAGGTCTAGAGGGATATGGATCAATGCTAGCAAATGGGAATGTTTTATGTAGGATATCTGGTCAGCATGGACGAGTTAGACTGAAGGATCTGTTTCTGTGATGTGTATCTCCGTGACTCTATGACTGTATGCGCAGGCTGAAGGGGCGGACCTGATCTCCGTATCCCTGGAGCTGGTGAGGTTGGCTTACCACATTGTCCTCCTGCGAGTGGACCCTGGACAAGCAGCTGAAGGACCACCGAGTGCAAAGGCTGAGGGGTGCAAACTGCCGATGAAGTTGAGGAGGCCTAATAGTGTCAAATCTCAATTGTCTTCCTTTGAAGCGTAGGGTGGAATTGTCTGGATGATGGGAAAGCAGTGCTAAAACCAGAGAAAAAGGCTGCCATCAGGGAACTAGATGGGAATGTGTATCTCAGGCTGAAGAGGCAGGTGAGCAGGTTACCACTCAGTAAGTGCAGATCCAGTCTGTTGTCAGGCACAGAGACCCCATCCAGTGTAAATGCCTTCCTTTCACACTGGACATTATAGGAGTTGGGCATCCTATTGAGAGCCATCTGGAGGTGAACCTCTATCAGGAAGAGGCTCAATCCTTAGGTGGAGCTATTACGACTTGCCTTTACAGTGAACCTGAAATTAGGAAAGGTAGAAGCATCATCCCTTATTTACATAGGAGTGGAGGGGTCAACTGTTCCCAGTTTTCCCATGAGCACCCTTGCTGAAGAGGCATGAGTTGATTGATGTCTCTTCCCTTCTCCAGGTCTCCACCCATTACTGTTCTTGAAGGTTCACACTGACTGGTTGACATCAGGCCTTGCTGGAACATCATGTGTCACGTGTAGCAGAGCTCCCGCTTGGTGTAACTCTGAAATCCGCCCTCATCACTGTGAGACAAAAGGGTTGGGTCTACATGCAGACCACCAATTTCAGCAACAAAGATGTTTGCCTCCACCAAGAATGCGCGTGTGTGTCCTTAAACCTACCACTCTCCTGGACAATGGGCTGACTGGAGGAGGTACCTCTAAACCTGGGGCAACTTTCAGTGAAGATGACTGTTCCGTGAAGATTCCTTATTGACAATTTCACATTCCCCAGCCCAAACCTCTTCCCTCAGTGACTGGGAGGAGGCCAGGTGTACCTGCAGAAGTCTTTGGAGTAGGGTGCCATCTGAGAGTCATCCAGCTTATTTGTGACCTTCATAGTCCTTGTGAAAAAAACAGAAAATTGAATATCTGTGATAATTACCAGATGCTTGATGCAAATTCTCATAAAGATGCTTGACATTTACTTTGGATTGAACAAGCTTTACAAGTGCTCAAAGGTGTTCATTATTTCTGCAGTCTTAATTTAGTTATAACCCTTACCCAGGGAATTGACAGTGTAAATGGCAAAAAAGTCTTAACTGAGCTTTAAAAGTTCAGACTGACTGAATTGGCAGATAGTCAGAGCATTGTGTCACAGAGCTGGGAAGGCAATAATAATTGAGGAACTAGAATTGGTCCTTGATTTTAGAGGAGATACAAGAGTGACCAGGTACTCTGGGTAGTGACATTGGGATCAGGTGATATTCGGTTACATTTAAAGCAATAACTTGAGCTGCTCGGTTTGCCAATAGGAAGCTGGAGGAGTTGGTGGAGAGGAGTGAAGGGCTGTATCCTGCTGACCAGCCAAGGAGGCTACACTACCAGGCTCAGCCAGGCTGGATTGCATCTGTGTAGTGCCCTGGGTGAAATGCAGTGCAGTCAGAAAGTTGATGATCTTCTGCATTCTACAGGGTTAGGTGCCACCATCTTCTGTCTCTGACCTCACACTCACAGGGCAACCACTCACCCAAATGCAGCCACTACATGTGCCTCTCATGAAGCCCGTGGACTACAACTCTTATCATTGTATACATCATGTCCATTCAACAGCTCTGACCTCCCTCAACCTCCCAAATTACTGAGCTTTGCTACCCACTTATTAGGGAGACCTCACCACCTCTCCTGCCCCTATGTCATCATCATAGAATCCCTACAGCATGGAACAGGTCATTTGGCCCAACAAGTCCACACTGACCCTTCGAAGAGTAACCCACCCAGCCTCATTCCTCTGACTAATGCACCGAGGCTACAGACCCCTGAACACTATGGGCAATTCACCTAACCTGCACAGTTTTGGACTGTGGGAGGAAACCAGAGCACCCGGAGGAAACCCACACAGACACGGGGAGAACATGCAAACTCCACACAAACAGTTGTCCAAGGCTGGAATCGAACCTGGTTCCCTGGCGCTGCGAGGTAGCAGTGCTAACTACTGGGCCACTGTGCTCAATCATGCTCAATCCCTTTGTCTCATTGTAGGAAAAATTGCATTCTCCCTTCCCACTCCCAAACCCAGATTGGTGTCTCCACAGTAACTTACCTGTCACACCTCTCATCCCTGATGTGTCAGACTAACCAGGCCAAGTCTGATTCCCAAAAAGGAGTGAGTTCCTTGACTGACTGCAGCGGGAACCCCTGACTGACTTTATTCCCCTTGACCCTGCTGAGAACTGGTGCCCTTTAACTTTAACACAAGGCTGTTTGGTTGAAATAGCTGCAGTGGGTTGGCTATGTAAGGTGCTAGCAGATGCTTGTAGGTGTGACATTGACAAAGCACAGTACAATGCAATAACCTGTCCACTCCCTTGACTATTTAGTGCTCCAGCCATCACAATCTGCTGCCTTTCCCTCTTCATTAAAAAGCAATGGAGGCTGGCAGCTTCAAAGTAAACACAAAGTGAGTGAGCACTAGGAAATGCAACTAACAGTCATAAGATGCATCCTATCTAGTTATATTTCAATCTAATAATGAAATATTTGTATTGCCAAAAGATTGCCTGCAGAGAAGTTTTTATCCTCTCAGGATGGTTTCTGAGAAGTGACTGAAATACATTTCCTTGTTGGTGACTTGCACTAATGTGTTCACTAAGAAAACAATCATTAACAGCATCTCCAAACAATTACTTTTCCTCCCTCTCAATTTTCCTGTTTAATGGATGGATAATTAAAATCATACTATCAGCTTATTGTTCCTTTTAGTTGATCATAATATTTCATTGTATTTGCATCCAAAGGACTTTGACTTGTTAGCTTTGGATCAACTTAATGATCTAGCTGTACTCAGATGCCCTTATTTTTATTCCACAAGCACATTCCAACTTTCTATCCATAAGGCGAACGCTTTGATCTAATCTATCTTTTAGAATCACCTGTATGTGTCCAGAAACATTTTGTTGCAACCTCGATCATCCAATCGTAACTTATATATTCCTAAAATAAATCATCACAGCTATATATGAACCTGTGTTTTGCAAATATGATGCTATTAGTATAAAACATTTCAAACCATTAAAATTTAACAAACTTTAATTCCTGATAGCTGATACTTGAGGTCAAATCTTCCTGTGGACCTGAGAAAGTCTGACCTGTGCACTTTTACGGATCACACACTGCACATTTAATGTATGTATGACTTCAAATGCCATTTTTGTACTCCAGGGTTGGGTTCACAAGGCAGTTTGTATGACAAATGCAGGTGCAGTTAGAATGCCAGTTAGAAGACCCTCTCAGTTCTTCATCACAATATTGCAGCTCCCAAAAGTGTTTAAAAGCCCCTTAGATCTCAACCTCCAATTCCCTCATCCCTCACGGCTCTATATTCCATGCCCCCTCAGACCGCCCACAACAGTTCACGGAACAATTTTGCTCAGATATCTTCCATGCCCTCTCAGATTACACAGGGCACACCATCCTGACAGCCCTTTATCTACTATACACTATGTTTGGTCCTCAGATTTCATACAGCAACAATGGAAAATATTTTACATCCTTTGAAAATAAAATTGTAAAACACTCACCATCTAATGAAAACCTCCATACCACTGATACTGGGAACAACAATGCATTCTGCCATGGGAAAAACCTTATAATAATTGTAATCTGATCAACAGATGTATTCAGTTCTCATTAGAGCTTAATCCTCTCATTCCCAGGTCAAAATTAGTGAATCTGCACTGTTCTAACTCTGTTCAAATAGATCCTTTCATTAATGCAGTGTGCAGTTTTTCACCTTGTCCAGAAACTGCATCCAAGGAGCAGGAGAATCGACGTTTCGGGCATGAGCCCTTCTTCAGGAATGAGGAAAGTGTGTCCAGCAGGCTAAGATAAAAGGTAGGGAGGAGGGACTTGGGGGAGGGGCGTTGGAA
>NC_057710.1:141165720-141192327 GCF_004010195.1 Chiloscyllium plagiosum | reverse complement strand
AGAGGTGTTCTCTGAAACGTTCCACAAGTAGGCGGCCTGTTTCCCCAATATAGAGGAGGCCACATCGGGTGCAGCGGATGCAATAAATGATGTGTGTGGAGGTGCAGGTGAATTTGTGGCGGATATGGAAGCATCCCTTGGGGCCTTGGAGGGAAGTAAGGGGGGAGGTGTGGGTGCAAGTTTTGCATTTCTTTCGGTTGCAGGGGAAAGTGCCGGGAGTGGAGGTTGGGTTGGTGGGGGGTGTGGACCTGACGAGTGAGTCACGGAGGGAGTGGTCTTTTCGGAATGCTGATAGGGGAGGGGAGGGAAATAGCTTTGGATTGTGGGAGGAAACCCACATAGAGAATGTGCAAACTCCACATAGAGAGTTGACTGAGGTTGGAATCGAACCCAGGTCCCTGGTGCTGTGAGGCCACAATGCTAACCACTGTGCCACCATGCCATCCCATGTGAGAGTATGTGAGAGGGACTGTAGTTGACATTGAGCAAAATTAAACTAATAAATGTGCATTGCTCTCCCTCTGAGACAAGAATATTCTTGTATAATTCCCGTATAAGCTCTTTATAATTCCTGCAGGGCTGCTTTACACTTATATATGTTGTTTGCCTTTCTAATTAGTTCTTGTACCTGCCTATCACACAATCTAAAACAACACCCAAGAAACAGGCAGAAGACAATCAACCCCATAGCCATCCATTCCTGCACCACAACTGCACCTGAAGGTGGTGATAATGATGACCCTTTGACCCTGCTTTAACAATTTATTTTCAATGTAATGTGTTAAATTTACTTTTGTTTCATTAATAAATATGGTTTATACCTTCCTTAAGGCTGTGCTATACTTTGTGTTAGGTTTTTGGGTGATTTTTGAGCGATTGTGAGTGTTATTTGTTCCTGGTCTGCCTCTAACCTCACTTTTCCCATAGGCCCAATTGTTTCTATTAAGCGACTTTCTATTAAGCAAAGTTTCACTGGAATGCAACTATGGAGTTATAGGAGAATTACCTGTATTCCATACCAAACTAAATGCAATTTGGCATGCAAAGTCTTAACACCACTTAACCGGCATTATCTAAAGTCAGCCTGTTGCATCCTGGTTTCAACAGCAGTTAAAGGTGGTGGTGTAAAAATATGTAACTCTAAAGAGAGGTAAGTATGGTGCAACAAGACAGCAAACATGTTCAAAGCTTGGATTGACAGGTCGCTAGGAGGCCATCCAGGCAAATGTTACAGCAGCAGTGGAACTAGTTTGCCATCTCTGAACATTTAAACAAGTTAACTATTAGTGAAAATGGGTTAATTAATGCTTACCATTTATTAGCCACCTTGGCAGTAGACTAAACTCAATAGCAATTTCAAAGATGAATTCTGTAATTAGGGTAAAGCCTGTTATGATGTCAAAAGATGCTTTCTCTGTTTGATACAATGAACACTTCATCTTCTCATGATACAAATATTCGGCACCTACGCTGAGCACACCTTCAGTCCCCTACGTAACATAGAAAGAGCTGAATAACTTTATCACAAAGTCTGAGTATTCAGGATACATGAGTAATTAATGTCAACTCCTTTTAAATCATAGTTTACAAATACAACTGTAAGTATTTACCATTTATATAACGTTTGCTCCTTCCAGTGTTGCTTTTTGATGAACAGTGCTCGAAGCAGGCATTTCTTTTCCATTTCTATACATTACATCAAAAAAAATATATTGGCAGCAAATTCAGCAGGTTTGATTATAGGCATGTGTTTCAAATTGCCAGGTTTTTTTGAATTTGGGAAATCCGAGTGAGCAAGTAAATATACCAGGAAATATTCCTTACGGCGAGCAGTCCCCATATCAACAGCATCCGTCTGTATCCACTACTTTAACCATTTACCATTCTAACATCTCATGGCTGCAGTAACTCTACAGAGACCAGTATCCCGTCATCAAGTCAACCTTCATGTACATTTCTTGACACTGTTTCAGCTCCCTCAGAGCCAGCTCTCAATGTTAACAGAACGTTTGACACTCTTGTTTGTATCTGCCAGCCAGGGCTCCCTGATTAGACCAGGTTAACTGCCCCAATCAGGGAACTCACACTCTTTGAGGTCCACTGAGCTGACCTTGTTACAATCCCTACAGATTGTATTACCTTTGAGAGCAGCAGGTGAAGTGAGGACCCTGAGAAATGCAGTCAGTGTTATGTAGAAAGATGGACCAGGGAAAGACCCTGTGATAAACTGTCAACATCACCTGCAGAATAGAAATGAGAAGGACTCTGAGACAGAGTTAGAGTCATTGGAGTTGATCAAAATTGGTTTATGCTCTACCACAGAGAAAAGAGACTCTTTTAAATGGTTAATAACAAATAGCTAATAGAAAAAGACAGCAAGTTTGTTAAGCGACATTTTCCCAATAGCAGCCTGTAACTAATGGAGTGACACAGGAATCAGTCATGGGGGTTCAATTATTTATAATACATATAATTGAGTTTAATGAGGAAAGTGAATGTAATTTAGCCAAGTTTGTCATCTCCCTGCTATCGGAAGAATGTTGTGAAACTTGAAAGGGTTCAGAAAAGATTTACAAAGACACTGCCAGGGTTGGAGGGTTTGAGCTTCAGGGAGAGGCTGAACAGGCTAGGGCTGTTTTCCCTGGAGCATCAGAGGCTGGGGGCTGACCTGATAGAGGTTTATAAAATCATGAGGGACATGGATTGGGTAAATAGACATGCTTTTTCCCCCAGGGCAGTGGAGTCTGGAACTGGTGGAACTTGTGGGCAGCATGGTGGCACAGCAGTTAGCACTGCTGCCTCACAGCGCCAGAGACCTGGGTTCAATCCCCCCTCAGGTGACTGACTGTGTGGAATTTGCACATTCTCCCTGTACCTGCGTGCGTTTCCTCCGGGTGCTCCGGTTTCTTCCCACAGTCCAAAAATGCACAGGTTAGGTGAATTGGCCATGCTAAATTGCTCATGGTGTTAGGTGTAGGGGAATGGGTCTGGGTGGGTTGTGCTTCGGTGTGGACTTGTTGGGCCGAAGGGCCTGTTTCTACACTGTAAGTAAGTAAAAGTAGAGGGCATAGGTTTAGGGTGAGAGGGGAAAGATTTAAAAGGGACCTAAGGGGCAACTTTTTCATGCAGAGGATGATGCATAAATGGAATGAACTGCCAGAGGAAATGGTGGAGGTTAGCACAATTGCAACATTTAAAAGGCATCTGGATGGGTATATGAATAGGAACGGTTTAGAGGGATATGGGCCAGGTGCTGGTAAATGGGACTAGATTAATTTTGGATATCTGGTCAGCATGGATGAGTTGGACTGAAGGGTCTGTTTCTGTGCTGCACATCTCTACGACTCTACGACACAAAATAGGTCCGAAAACAAATAGTGATTATGACACAAAGAGTCTGCAGAGGGATATAGGCAGGTTAGGGGACTAGACAAAAACTTGGCAAATTAAATATATGAGGTTATGTACTTTGAAAGAAAGAAAAGAAGAGCTGATTATTATTGATGGAAGGGTTCTGTCCTCGCTTTGGAGGTTGCGTGTGGCAGATACACAAGAGATCCCATGTTCAAATCCCTAATTGCCTGAATTCATTTTAGGGGCATCATGCACTGCAGTCTCAGAGTGCCAGAGACCCAGGTTCAATTCCAGCTTCGGGTGACTTTTGTGTGGAGTTTGCACATTCTCCCCGTGTTTGTGTGGGATTCCTCTGGGTGCTCCAATTTCCTTCCACAGTCCAAAGATGTGAGGTTGAGTGGATTGGTCATGGTAAATTGCCCTTAGTGCTCAGGGATGTGTGGGCTAGGTGCATTAATCAGGGGAAATGTAGAGTAATAAGGTAGGGGTGTGGGTCTGGGTGGGATACTCTTCACAGAGTCGGTGTGGATTTGTTGGGCCAAATGGCCTGTTCCCACACTGTAGGAATTCTATGATACTATTCAAATTGAAAAGACTGAGGAAAGCTGCAGCACAGAGAGATTCAGGTGACCTCATGTATAAATCACAAAAGGTTACTATCCAAGTTCTGCATGAAATAGGGAGAGCAAATGGAATGTTGGCCTTTATTTCAAAGGGAATTGAGTATAAATATAGGGAGGTCTTGCTAAAACCAGAAGGCACTAGTCAGGCCACGAGGAGAAAGTGAGGACTGCAGATACTGCAGATCAGAGTCAAGAGTATGGTGCTGGAAAAGCACAGCAGGTCAGGCAGCATCCGAGGAGCAGGAGAATCGATACTTTGGCCTCATTCCTGATGAAGAGCTTATGCCCAAAATGTCGATTCTCCTGCACCTTGGATGCTGCCTGACCTGCTGTGCTATTCCAGCGCCACACTCTCGACACTAGTCAAGCCACACCTGGAATAATATGAACAGTTTTCTTCCCATTATCTAAGGAAAGACATCTATTGCATCAGAGGCAGTGCAGAGAGGGTTGACTGGGCTGATACCATGTATGGAAGGAGTGGTTGAGGAGTGGTTGAATAGATTAAGCCAGTACTCATGGAGTGCAGAAGAATGAATGTGTGACATTATTGAAACATACACAATTCTTAGGGGACTTGACAGAAAGGTTATTTCCCCTTGTGAGGAAATCTAGTACCAAAAAGCACAATCTCAGAATGAGGGTTGTTGAGTTAAGACAGAGGTGAGGAGGAACTTCTTCTCTCAAACAGTAGTGGATTTGTTGAATTCTACACTGCAGAGGGCCCTAAAGACTGGGTCACTAATCAATTCAAGGCTGAAATAAGCAGATCTTCATCATAAAAGAATTGAGTTATGTGGAAAAGACAAGGAAGTGGTGTTGAGGATAATCAGATCAGATACGAACTCATTGAATCATGGAGCAAACTGAATGGGTTGAATAGCCTACATCTGTTCCAAGGTTTTGTGATCATATGGTTTTAAGGTCATTTCTATTGTTAAATTGATGGTAAAATGAGTAAAATAAACAAGAAGCAATACATGTAAGTGAATAATATAATGAAATAATTAATTAAAACTGATTAAGAATGGTGGGTGATCTGTCAAGGTTGCAGCATGAGGGAGCTTCTGCACACCATTCTGATCCAGAAGAAAACATGTCTGCCGCAAGTTCAAGTAGCCTTGGCTGGCACTGTATGAGCTGGAGACTGAACTACAGCACTGAAGTGTAGCACTGAATGGTAAGTGGGGTCAGAGTTTGGTGCGTGTTCAATGCTAACATCCCTGGAAAGTAATTTGCAGGTGGTCACTGTCCATGTAGTCTATATTGAGATGTGTGGGACCATTATCCAAGATGGAGGTCTGGATGAGTAACCAGTGAGCTGAAGTCACCAGATCCCCATGGTGACCTTCATGTCAGGAATTGTCAAATTCTAGTTTCTCTATGACATGTGGGAGAATAGGAAACTGCATACCAATGAAGAGAGATTAGGTACTCATGACATATAAAAGCCTTTTGCAGTTCACTAGCAAGGTTCTCATGTTGCTATTCAAAACATGGTTGTAGAATTGGACATCTTTTCCTTGACTTTGCAAAACTAATTTCTGCTCATCTCACTATATTTCCCTAAATGATTTGCTATTGTTCAGGGGCCAGGACAATTCTGTCCATATTTTGTTGAATGGTAGATGTTAAATTTACCAGGATAGGCGATAATGACACAATTAGATTTCTGCTTATTCATCATCAATGATTGAAGACTTAGCATTTAACAGGCATTTAAAATACATTTCTATATTAGGTTGGAACAGATAGCATATTGGAGGCAAATTTTAATGGGTCAAATGACTTTTTCTAGCCATTTAACTTATCTACTCCTTTAATTTCCAACTGGTCTAAATGATACTTCATTGATTTGTGGATTCAGCCATTTTGTTTTCAAATAATTAATTATTGATCGCATGCTAATGTGAATTATTTTAGATTTTACTCTGTCAAGTTTAATTTTCCATTCAATAGCGCACTATTTAACTCGATTATGTTCTAGAAAAATTCCATAGCTCCATATTTTATGTAACACAATGAAAACCAAACATCACCTATGCTCAACTGCAACCATTAAATGCCACTGGTAAGAATAAGTAGAGATTTCCCATGAGCTATTAATGTTTTTTTGAATGAGTTTCATAGTGTCCCACAATTATTTGGGTGGATTCTTTTTCTCATAAAGTCTTCCCTTCTCCCTCTTATTAATTCAAGCTATTATAGAGTCATAGAGGCAAACAGTATGGAAACAACCCTTGGGTCCAACTCATACATGACGATTAGGTTTCCCAAGCTAAACTAGTCCCATCTGCCTGTATTTGGCCCATATCCCTGTAAACCTTTTCTATTCATGTACCTATTCAAATGTCTTTTAAATGTCATAACTGTACCTACATCTGCCACATTTTCTGGCAGTTCCTTCCACACACACACCACCCTCTGCTTGAAAAGATTGCCCCTCAGGTCCTTTCTAAATCTTTCTCCTCTTGCATTAAAATCATGCCCTCTAGTTTTGAACTCCCCCACCCTAGCGAAAAGACCTTTGCTATTCCCCTTATCTATGCCCCAGAGAATGCATTAGGAAACCATGCTACCTATCAGGCAGACATTTGTGTCACTCACCAGATGTACAAGCCAGGGGTTGGTAGTCACACTATGGTGCTTCACTGAAGGAGTGGCTCAGAGAGAAGGCAGGCTAGCTTGCCAATTCACAGAGAGAGACCTGAAAGTGTTAGCGAGTGGACTTGTGAAGAAGCTGCAGAGAAGGTGCACAAAGAGCGAAATCAACAATAAATTTAAAATTTGACAGGCCCATTCAGAAGTCTAATAACAGTACGGAAGAAGCTGTTCTTGAATCTGTTGATAGGTGTGGATCTTCTGCCTGATGGAGGAGGTTGGAAGAGGCCATAACCTGAGTGGGAGGGGTCTGAGATGATGTTGGTCACCTTCCTGAGGCAGCGAGAAGTATAGACGGAGTCAATGGATGGAAGGGTGGCTAGTGTGATGGACTGGGCTGTGATCACAACTCTGTAGTTTCTTACAGTCCTAGGCAGTGCAGTTTCCGTACCAAGCCCTGATGCATCCATAAAAATTGGTCAGAGTTTTCACAGACATACTGCATTTCTCCTCCCCCATTACAAATGTTCCTGCCCTAGGCATTTCCTACTTGCTCACTGGGGACACCTCATCAACTGACCTGCTCCTGCATCATTTCTGAAGCTTCATGCTTCATACTCAATCTCAGCCTTGATTTCAAATTTGATCCATAACCATGCTGCTGGAGTCAGGATTGGCAGAGGGGTGATGGACATCAAGCTTCTCATTCTGTATGAAGAGAAAACTCTGAAAGATTTTGTCAGGCACCCAACCAAGTAAACATCATTGTGGTGCCATTGTGAACTAATTCTTCATCTGCACAGGCTGTTATGAATCTGCTTCAGCTAATTCCTTCTGTTCTCTAATGCAGGCACTAGCAGCACCAGTGAACCTACAGATAAACAAGCTGGAGACCATCAACTCTGCCTTCACCTACAAGGAAGAAGCTGATGAATCCCCAGGAAGGAAGCATCAGCAATATTGACATTGCACCCTCCACCAGCTAAGAGACTTTCAGCTCACTGGGTGTGCTTTCCAGATAGGACTCAGAATCGGGGGGGAGTGTTTCACTAACATACCTTAGCAAGCGGTCAAGGAAGAAACAGTCTGCAAAATGCCAGAGCCCAGGAACTTGCTCAATCCCAACCTAAAACAAAACGTTGTTGTTCGTCATTAGGAATTTGCTCAAATTACAGACAGTGATATACACCAGAGCATCAGACAGACTTATCAGAAACACTCATGAGGTGGAGAACACCAGTGTTTCCAGGACATGCAAATAAATTTTTGAATACAGAGAGCCTCAGATATCAGGGATCCTTGAATTGCGATGTTGAGGTATGCAACCATGGTGGTGTATGTTAATGTTGACAACATTGCCCTATATGTTATGGGTGCAGGGGATGCACTAAGGATTAGAGTATAAACATCACTCCACTCTGACACCCACCTTGTGAGTGAGAGTATGGATTTAGCGACGCTTCCACACATCTCTGCAGGGAAAGGTTCATTCCTTCCAGCAGTTTTCAAATGAATGCACCGCAATTCAAGGCTGAGAGATGTACAATAGGAATTTTAAATATTCATTCTATCTCATTGTACATAGGTCTGTCAAAACAACACTGCAGAAAGTGATACCTGTCACAGGTTCAATGCTGTCCTAAAGGAAGCTTAAGTACTCCAGTACAATTTAATAGTTCACACACACTCTGAATCATTGAGAAGTTACCAAGGATGGAAGGGTCAAAAGCAGATTACTCAGAATTTCTCTTAATCTTCTAGCTATCTCAAATGACTTTGCCACACAATCCTTGGTATAAGATATAGTTATCGAAGCATTAAGAGCTACTCGATTTTACAATGTTAGTGAACTGCTGTAGTGAATGCAACTTCTGTGCCAATGGTCAGCAGGACCTGCTTTCTTACATGAAAGGAGATCACCCAATAGATGGATAATGAGACATTTGTGGAGCAATACTAAAGACTGCAAAAATAACAATGACCTTTGCGTGAAGTAGGGGCTGTTTGCCAGATTACCAACAAAATCTTTAATTCATGTCAGAAAGTTAAACTCAGCTCACTCATTGTGGAAGTGGGTTTCAATTGGGTTTACTCAGGTCTCTTGTGCTTGCCAATGCCTAACTCTGTTCTGCTCTTGTGGATGACCGTCTGGTTCAAGCTCCTGATCCTCAGCCTCATCAGCAACCTCAAAAAAATTCCCACACTTCATTCGGTTCCATCACATGCCACTTCTGTGGAATCCAGTTGTGAAAGGAGAGTGCTACAATGATGTAGCATAACCTTTCTGATCTGTACTGCAAGGTCCTAACAGAGTCATGCAAGCATCAACTACATTTTAAGGAAGCCTGTAGTCTGTTCCATTATGGCCCTGGTGGAAACATGAGCAGTATTCTAGCCCCATTCTGCATCAGTCTGAGCATTTCATAAAGATGTGTTGAGGCATATTCAAAGATAGCAATCCTTATCTCCCAGCAGACATCTGTTATGTCCCAAGAACCTTAGAAGGAAGTAGCAACCTGTATGGTCTCTATTATGGACACACCAGGTCAGCTCCCAGGATATATGCCACAGAGCCACAGAGTTTATCACTGATGATGGATATAATTTGAACATTCATGGCGACTTTTCAATAGACAACGTCCTCTAGTTGGTGATAGGGCTTTTTCAAAGCATGTGAGTGCTTTTAATCTTGAGGGGGAGATCTAGAACATTAGTCTCCACATTGAGAATTTGATTTTGCTTTCATTCTCATATTTTCACAGTTTTCTCACCATTACTTACACTGTACCAGGAGGGACAATATCTCAGAGCAATTTCGCCATTTAGTTACTTTGGGATAAATTGAGCTAAGTTCCTTAATTCATCTCCTTATTAAGCCAAATGAAACACCTTCCTCTTGAGTTATAATCCTTGCATTTATGGAGCTTCTAAAAATATTACCGGGAATCTGGCCTACTTCCTGATTCATTACCTTGAAGTTTCAAACAAGCTATATTAGACCTGTCATTTTATGCTGCAAGTGTGTATCTCAATTTCTGATTCATCATTTCTGGCATCACATTTAACTTGCTACCTGACATTTTTGGTACTAAAGGTATAAAATTATGGCACTGACAAGATCATTGTCATTGAGTGAAAAGAACACTGCTGATCAATTGATTTTTTAATATCATTCTTTTACTTGAGGTGTAGAAATACTGACCTATTATGTTGCTGTATGTTTGAAAATTGTGTTAGTATAAATGTAATGATCATCTGCTTTTGATCTAATAAAGTTGTAATTTATTACATTAAAAATGTTCAAGTATAATCATTGGGTGGAATTATAGTTAAAATTTTCAGTATACCTCTGACCTTTATTCTCATCTCCTCCATAGGGTTTGGTCAAAGGTTTGTGATTTTATCTGTTGCGCTAATGTCATTATTTATCATTGAGTGACTTCTCTATCTTTAAAATCTCCATAAGCAATAAGTGGATAGTTTCCTTTTATATGTTTCTCAGCCTCATTGACTAGTTGTGTTTTCCAGATTTTCCAATTTTTCATAATATTGCGGAGCAAAATCCATTTATAGTGAGATTTTACAGTGAAAATTGTATGCTGAGGTAACAGCAATGATATGGGTTATGATGTGAAGGGAGAGGGCATGTGGGGCATGGAAATTAAATGCTGGAAACTTTGGGGTAGATTAAGTTAGATTCTATACGTATTAAGATGACAATTTTAATATTTTTCTCAGGATGTGGATGTCATTGGTAAGTATTTATAGCCTATACCCAACAGCCCTTGAGAAGTTAATGGCTAGCTACCTTCTTGAACCACTGTAGTCCAGGTGGTGAAGATACGTCCACAGTGCTGTTGGAAGGAAGCACTCTAATTTTCACCAGAGATGATGATAGCATGTGACTTTGAGCAGAAAATGCAGTTTATGCTGTTTCCACTTGCTTGGGATCCTTGTCATTCAAAGTGGTGGAGTTTAGGAGGTGTAGGAAAAGGAATGGTTGCACTGTATCATCTTGTATATCATACATGTTGTTAAATATGGTGCACTGACAATGAAGGAGCAAATGTGACTGATTTGTCCCAGATGGTGTTGAGCATTTGAGTGTTGTTGGAGCTGAACTCATCCAGGCAAGTGAAAAGTATTCTATCACACTCCCAATTTGTGCCTTGTAGATCATGGAAAATCTTGAAGATGCTGGGTGCACACCTGGTGGTTATCCAAAATACCTGGAGTTCAGGTACAGGTCCAAATCCAGGATTGGTTGTACCCAGCAGTGAATTATAGTTATCGACTGGCAGTGTAAACAGATGTATAAGTGGCAACAAGAGTTGGGTGGAAGGCTCCACAGTGAAGATACAGTTGAAAAAGCAATGAAGATATTTGTCAAAGGGGAGGAAATGTGGCAGGTTTTGATGGGCTGAATATCCTCCACTGTTACTGTATCCCCAGGTCACAGTCAAGCACAATGGCTATTGCATTACTTGATAGGTAAGGAAGGAAACTGATCTTGTGCATATGTAATGAATCAAAGTAAATCGAAAGGAATGAGGCAAATGTACAAAGCAACCTTCTGAAAAGAGCCTCATTCTCCTGACAGCATCTACCTCTGGATTGGTTGGATCAGTTGATCTATGTGAGCTCCTGGTACGTGATTGGAAGCTTTTTCCTACCTGCTCATACTAAAGCCAATCAGCTGAGTTAACTGAATAGATAATTACGTGAAAGTGAGGACTGCAGACGCTGGAGATTAGAGTCGAGAGTGTGGTGCCGGAAAAGCACAGCAGGTCAGGCAGCATCCAAGCATTCCTGATGAAGGGCTTTTGCCCGAAACGTCTACTCTCCTGCTGCTCGGATGCTGCCTGAATAGATAATTGTCTATTTGATGAAACCAGGTAATGAACATTTTGCACTGGGAATTTATAATGTGGGATAGTGGAAGCCAATCTTTCTTTGCAGCATTTCTGCCTGATGTCCTCTGCAAACTAGGTGAGGTCTTGTGTAAAGCAAACTGCCTGATTTAGTGGCTTTGGGATGTGGGTATCAGTTATGGTGATGGGTTGAGGAGGAAATGTGCACCGAAGAATTATATACTGTAAGTAATTATTTATAACACCAAAGCCCACTTGTGAAAGTACATTGAAGCTCCAGTCCTATTGTTCCTGCTGTGGTCCCAATACATTTAAACGATTTAAAGGTTTAATCAAATTATACAAAATTCCCAATTACTTACCTGGAAAGTGCAGGTTAATGGAATTACGCTGAGAAGGTATCAGTACTTAACAAGAAACTACCATTCATTACAAAACAATCTCAGTTCTAACCACAGTCAAAAGAAACATAGCTTACAATTTACAGCTCTTTAACTTAATGTCTCCCATTTCTTAAACCCTTACACACTCCTACATCCTGGAACACTCTTGTGTACCTGGTGTGTTTGAGGGTTCAGATGCCTTACAAAGCTGGTTGCTAGGAGACAAGGACGACTCACTGCTTTCATCGCTCATCATTCCATTGTGCAGCCCCCTGACAATGTAGAGCACAGATACAATGCTATCTGTGATTTAACCCAGGGCCTTGATGGAACAAATAATAGCCCTGCTGAAGATAAAATTCTGCTGCTTGAACTGGTAAAGGGATGGGGTGGGTGGGAGGTGGTGTGTGGCTGTAGTATAGCCTAGACAGTAGACAGAATGTGTTGCACCATCTTTGCTTGCTGCACTCTGCACAATTGAACTCTAGCATGAGGCAATACAGATGCTGTGGAACTTGGGGAATGGGAGCAAGCTTCCAAGAAGGAATAGGATGAGAACATTGGGATGGATGAAGGTCTCTTTGGGTATGACAGAGCTCAACTGTATCAGGCACTACAGCCAGTCAGGACCTGATTAACTCTGAGTTCCAGTCGATGAGAGCTGGGTGCAGTAAAATAGTCAGAGGTCATCATGCCAGTATTTGGTTCCATTGTGAGGGCAAACTGCAGCCTCTATTCATTTGTTTGTGTTTAACTTTGCTGGCTATAAATGAAAACTTAACTTTGCAATTGTCCAATTTCTTCCCTGAATGTGATGTCACCCTACTGGACAATTAGAAAACGATGGTGTTCAGTGGGCATTGGGGATAGAATAGCAGTGACCTATACATGGTATTTAGACAGATATAGCTAAGGACAGTTAACTGGTGGTTAAACAATGGCGAGAGTGAGAGAATAGGTTTTGTATGTGCAAGGGAGTGCCAGCCATATGCTGTGAGCAGCATGACATTTCTTTACTGGGGACATGCGATGCTGCCCGGGTGCATAGAGATGGCAGAGGCACTGGGATTCTGGTCTTTCAGCAGAAATCTAGTGAGTGGTGACTGACCACCATGAATTGTAGAATGGGACTAGAATTAAATAAGAGAGGTGCCAAAGGAGTATATAATTAACAAGGTGAGTTTGGTAAGATACAGTGAGGGATCTTACACTGCGTCATGGTGAGAAATCCTCCATGAAACTTGGTGAAATTGACACATAAACAAAGCAACATAAGATTCAGTCTTCACAATATTATTGATAAGACTTTAAGAATTCTTGTTTCTGGAGACTGAAGTTCATTAAATCAACTCTATATTGTATGGGAGCGTTTGATCCCATCAGTAACAAAGTCTAGTGTTCCTTATTTTGTAGAAGAATGTCACCTTTGACAGGGCAATCCATGCAAGGCTTGTTAATGGCGTGCAACAAGTTAAATGTCTTACCTGTTATGAACAGACCACTATGGATGTCATAGACTATGAATGTCAGCATTTGCGGAGGAACAATGCTCCTAGCTCATGCAATGATAACTGTAGGCATCTACTATTGCAATTATTTTCTAATTCATAAGGTTCATCAACAAAAACCTGTTTACAAAACAATGACTTGTATTGATGTGGTGCCTTCAATAGAATAAAATGTCACAAAGCTCATCACCGAAACATGATAGAGTAAAATGTTACCGCAAGCTTGACCACCAGTGATGGAGCTATTAAAATCCGGAATGCTCAAGAGGCCAGAATAGAAGATAAGCTGCCTTCTCAGAGGATTGTGGGATTGGATGTGATTACAGAGTTATAGGATGGCCAGGGCAATACAAGGGTTTGAAAACAACAATGAGAATTTTAAAATTGAGCTGTTGATTAACCAGGAGCTGTGGTCAGTCAGAGAACATAAAGGTGATGGGTGAATGTTACTTGGTGTAAGTTAGAACAGCAGAAGCAGCATATTAGATGAAATCAACTTTTGGGGTAGAGTGCAGGAGACTCACTGGGAGTATATTGTCATAGTCAAGTCTAGGCATAGGAAAGGCAAGGATGAGTTTCTGTAAGACTCTTCATGAAATATGCAGATCTCCCTATCAGATGAAGTCAGCTCTTCCAATATCACGACTTCTTGAACTGTAACTCCAGGGATATATTTAAATAAGATCTACACACCTCAGCAGCGAGGTATCCGTGAGACTCTCTACATCTCCTGTGATGCTGTTTTATGAGTTTGATCTCTTGGGATCTATGATGTTCCTCCTCCCACAATGAAAGACAGTCTCTACATGCCCAGAAATATAATCAAGGCAACAATCAGTGAAGGATTCAGACACCTTACAGCAATGTTACAGTCTCTGCATACAGAATGAGTAGTTACAGTCTGGATTTGACCTCTACCAGCAGTATACGTGCAGATGAAAAAGTAGGTACTTAAAATCATTGAAAGAACAATCTAGCTCATCATTGCTATCCAGTAATCTCAGCTGAGAGGTTTTAATGTGAACATCAACTGAGGACAGGATTGAGCCAAACTATGGTGTCCTCATAGTTGAATAACTTCTGGCTCAACTAACTAACTCTAACTCAGTCTGAAGAATGGCATTGTGTATTTCAGAAGCAAAATATTGGCAGCATTTAATAGTCTAAGTTTTCCTTTAGTGTGTTTTTGATTTGTAAATCTTGCGATGAAGTACATACTATTTTTTATGTCAACTGGGATACTCCCACTTGAGAGGGCAACTTCTGCCCTGTAGCAACTTATCCTGCATTTTTGAACCACCTTGTGAACCCTTGATTACCTGAAGATGCAAACCTATGCAAGCTCCCTGGAAAAGGGTTAGTGGTTTGTACAGTTGGTTCACTTGCGATTATGTGAGAATTCAGGAACAGTAATCATTTCTGTTGATAAAAGGAAGCAAAGCAATGACAGTGCAATTAGTGAACTTAGGGATTGCCATATAAATAGAAAAATTGTGTCGGCTTCCCTAAAATTCATTCACACTCCATCGTGGTACTCAGGGATTTGGTATGTTCACGTTCAGTTTGGTTTGGAGGTATGAATTAACTCTAAAATCCAACCTGAGCTCTGGAGGGTCACTTAACAGTGATATTATGACATCGTGGCATATTCCTCAAAAAGCTGATCCTTGGATTTTTTTTAAACTTTTAAAATGATTTCAAACTACATAGCCAGGAGGGATAGAACAGCTTAATTTTTCATATTTGAAAACTTTCTTATTGACGGTGTCAAACTTAGCCATTTCAGATGCAAACTGCATAAGACAGCTTTGCAAGATCAGTAACTTTTATCTGAATAGACAGGTGCTTGGCTTAGACAGTCAGATCTGCAGATAGAGTCAATCTTCCACTAACACTGGGGCACATTCAGTGACCAACAAACAACAGTGAGAAAATTTAGAGTGATGGGCACATTTACCTCTATTGACAGTGCCAATTGAATGCTTACAATTCTAATTTCAGGAACTGACACATTGAATTGAATTAGGCTTATTGTCATATGTACTCTCATGAGTGTGGTGAAAAGTTTAGAAGTCGATACATACGACGCCATCTTAGGTGCAAAGGTACCTAGGTACAGAATTTTGGTACAAAGCAGAAAAATAAAGAAAACAAAGTTAAACATTGCAGTCCTTCTTACTAAAAAGTAGAAAAAGAAAGAAACACAATTAAGAGTTCAACGCTACAGTCTATAAGTGCCTAGCTATGCTGGGCTCACACTTCTCAGAAGGGCTTGACATCCATCATCCCTTCCTCCTCCCCCACCCCTCCCCGCCACTGCTCCAGGCTGATTATATGCTGCGTTCTTGTTGAAATGTGATCATCTTAAACTTGATTCCTTGCTTGGGTAGAAAGCAAGTGCCATTTATATTGCATTCAATGGTAATAAATTCTAAGAATTTACTCTTGGTGTCTTCAAACCTCCCAGGACACAATATGCCTCTTCACGAATAACATTCAGGCTGACATTCATAAGTGACAAGGAAATTTGCACAGCACAAGTGCCAAGAAATAACCATCTCCAAGATATTCAATTATATTACCATTGCAGCAACCCTCACCATCAACATTCTTAGGGTTACTACCATCCAGCCAAACAAATACCATGACTGGAAGAGCAGACAGATCTCTGTGGCAAGTAACTCACCCCCTGACTACCCAAGCCTGCCCACTACCTACAAAGCACAAGTCAGGAGTGTGGTGAAATACCTTCCACTCGCCTGGGTGGATGCAGCTCCAATAACATTCAAGAAGCACAACACCATGCAGGACAGAACAATCCATTCACCACCATTAATCTGTAGTAATAGCAGTATGGTGCATTACAGCAATTTGCTCAACATCCTTCAACAGCACCTGCCGAAGCCAAGAAATACACCACATGAACATTTGCATAAAGATATGACTTAGAAACAGAAACAGACCATTCGGTCCTTCGAACCTGCTCCATCACTCAATAAGATTATGGCTGATCTGTTCATGATTTGAATTCCCCTTTCCCCGCTATTTTCAATGAAGTTTGATTCCATTGCCTAATAAGAATCTATTGGCCTCAACCTTAAGAATATTCATCCATTCCATTGTGAGGAAGCAAACTCCAAAGTCACATGATCCTCTGAGAGAGAAAAGAACTTGCTCTCTTCTCCATCCTAAAGAGACAATGCATCAAGTGTCCCTATTTCCAGACTGGCCCACAAGAGGAAATATAATTTCCATATTCACTTTGTCAAGACCATTCAGGATCTTATGTACTTCAGTTAAATCACTCCTAACTCTTCTGAATTCCAGTGGAAACAAGTCAAAAAGTGTGGCGCTGGAAAAGCAGCTAGTCAGGCAGCATCCGAAGAGCAGGAGAGTCAACGTTTTGAGCATAAGCTCTTCATCAGGAATCAAACTTCCACTTCTTCCAGTGGAAACAAGCCCAGGATGTCCAAGCTTTCCTCATGAAACAATCTGGTCATTCCAGGTATCAATCTAGTAAACCTCCCGTCAACCTCCTCCAACACCTTTACAGAGGAACTTCGATTATCTGAAGGTCATGGGCAGGGAATATTTTGTTCAGTTAATCAAATGCCAGATAATCAAATGTCGATAACATAGTTTAGCCGAGCATCGGGACCTTGCGATGTTGCCAGATAATCCGAAATTTGGATAATCAAATGCCGGATAATCGAGGTTCCTCTGTACATCCTTTCTAGAATGAGACCTAAACTACCCACAGTATTCAAGATGGGATGTTATTTGGAAGAAAGGGCTGTAATTGCATGCAATGCACCACCAGGATGGGGTGAGGGCTCAGTGGTTTGCTCTGCTGCCTCAGAGTGGCAGGGGCCTGGGTTCAATTCCAGCCTTGAGTGGAAGCATGGAGTTTGCACCCTGTGCCTGTGTGTGTTTCCTCCCACAATCCAAAGGTGTACAGGTTAGGCGGGATTGACCATGGTAAGTAGACTATAGTGTCCAGGGATGTGCATGCTAGGTGGGTTAGCCAACGTAAATGTGGGGATAGAGTGTGATGCTCTTTGGAGGAGTGGTATGGGCCTAATGGGCTCTTTCTGCACTGTAGGGATTCTATGGTTCTACCTGCACATTTCCTGGCTTAGAGCTACGCCCCCATTCCTTTGCTGATACTGGGTCAAATCTTGGAACTTCCGTTCTATCCTTGTTGGATTTACTCTATTACTATTAAAGTATGCATGTGCGGAAATTAAGTGTAAAAGTATTGCGCTTGGCTGTGATGTCATCCACGTTTGATTTATAAACCAAAACATATTACTTAAATTCATATTTGGAGAATAGCGATTCAGAATGAATTTTCACCAATCAGCTGAGGAACAGAAGCTAGTTTTGTTTTCAGGTCAGAAGTCCAGCTGACGGGGAGGATATAGATTAAGGTAAAGATTTATGTATGAGTAAGCCCTTAATTGGCATAGACACTATTTTCCTGTCTAATTAAAGGTGGCATGCTTTTGAAACTGAAGGGGCAATTATATGCTACAGGGCATGGTAATTAACTAAAAGGATACCTCATCAAGAAAGTGTCCACTTCCTAAAAACTTAAATAAAAGAAAACAGGGAAAGCTGGAAATGCAGTCAGCCTCAGAAACATATGTGAAGTAAGTCTTTTATTGTACATAATTGCCAGTTTTCTCATGGGCTTTGCCAGTATCTGAACTCATTTCCATAAAGAAATGGGTAGTGATGGGAATGATGTCCAGCTATTGAAATCTCAGCCAATGTCAGGATTTTCATGCCGTGGGATCCAAAATTCAGCCCTTGGGGTTGATGCACCAGGAGAAGGCTGATACTTTTAAAATATGAGTCCAGGAAGGAAACAGTGTCTTCAGAAACGATGGGAACAAAAGTCAGGAAATTATTATCCGAGTAATCCAATGGGACCTATAATAATTTATTTTTAATTAGCCCTAGAAGTCCTGCTAGTAGCATAAAAGATCATGTAAAGCTATCACATATCTTAGTCCTTGCTTCATTTTATGTTAATGTTCTGGCAAACAACACTTTATATTTTAGTCTTGCATATACTAATGCTGAAATAATAAGTCACTGCTTAAGTTGTAAGCTGCTTTTAATGTTCTATGACTGAACATGCAGTTAATAAATGAATATAGACTAAGTAAACAAGAGAGATTATTCTGCATTAGAGGGAAGATCCATGGTTGATTAAGCCCTGTTTAGAAAGCCATCAATGCGATGTTATGATAATTTCTGCCTGCAGCCACATAATCGTTTGAGACATGAATGAAAATGTGCATCTTTAATGACTCTATTTAATGACATCCATAGCAAACCCAGATACATTTTCCTTCATCTTGGAATTATTTAACTTTCAAGGAAGTGAGAAATTTTGAATTTTGAGATTATTTATACCTCCAATGATGAGGTTGTCAATTCAAATACTATTTTATCAGATCACACACATCCACCACACATAATTCAATGTAATCAATTCGCTACATTTAAAAGGATCATTCCCTACTCCCAACTCAAGTTCTTTACTGCTCAATGTCTCTTTAGTTCTGACAGGCTCTTAGGAGCTAGGTACATGAATAGGAAATGTTTAAGAGGAAAACGGGCCAAATGCAAGCAAATGGGACTAGTTCAGTTTAGGAAACCTGGTCGGCATGGATACGTTGGTCCAACCGAAGCCTTACTTCAGTTGTTGGTAAAGTGTTGGAAAAGGTTATAAGAGATAAGATTTATAATCATCTAGAAAAGAATAATTTGATTAGGGATAGTCAGCACAGTTTTGTGAAGGGTAGGTCGTGCCTCACAAACCTTATTGAGTTCTTTGAGAAGGTGACCAAACAGGTAGATGAGAGTAAACCGGTTGATATGGTGTATATGGATTTCAGTAAGACGTTCGATAAGGTTCCCAGCAGTAGGCTATTATACAAAATGCGGAAAAATGGGATTGTGGGAGATATAGCAGTTTGGATCAGTAATTGGCTTGCTGAAAGAAGACAGAGGGTGGTGGTTGATGGGAGTCCAGTTACCAGTGGTGTACCGCAAGGTTCGGTGTTGGGTCCACTGCTGTTCATCATTTTTATAAACGACCTGGACGAGTGCGTAGAAGGGTGGGTTAGTAAATTTGCAGATAACACTAAGGTCGTTGGAGTTGTGGATAGTGATGAAGAATGTTGTAGGGTACAGAGAGACATAGATAAGATGCAGAGCTGGGCTGAGAGGTGGAAAATGGAGTTTAATGTGGACAAGTGTGAGGTAATTCACTTTGGTCGGAGTAACCGGAATGCAAAGTACTGGGCTAATGGTACGATTCTTGGTAGTGTAGATGAGCAGAGAGATCTCCGTGTCCAGGTACACAGATCCTTGAAAGTTGCCCCCCAGGTTGTCAGGGTTGTTAAGAAGGTATACAGTGTTTTAGCTTTTATTAATAGAGGGATCGAGTTCCGGAACCATGAGCTTATGGTACAGCTGTACAAAACTCTTGTGCGGCCGCACTTGGAGTATTGTGTACAGTTCTGGTCACCACATTATAAGGATGTGGAAGCTTTGGAAAGGATGCAGAGGAAATTTACTAGGATGTTGCCTGGTACAGAGGGAAGGTCTTATGAGGAAAGGCTGAGGGACTTGAGGCTGTTTTTGTTGGAGAGAATAAGGTTGAGAGGTGACTTAATAGAGACATGATTTGGAGATGCCGGTGTTGGACTGGGTTGTACAAAGTTAAAAATCACACAACGCCAGGTTATAGTCCAACAGGTTTAATTGGAAGCACACTAGCTTTCGGAGTGACGCTCCTTCATCACCTGATGAAAAAGGGTCGCTCCGAAAGCTAGTGTGCTTCCAATTAAACCTGTTGGACTATAACCTGGCGTTGTGTGATTTTTAACTTAATAGAGACATATAAGATAATCAGAGGGTTAGATAGGGTGGACAGGGAGAGCCTTTTTCCAAGAATGGTGACGGCGAGCACGAGGGGGCATAGCTTTAAATTGAGGGGTGATAGATATAGGACAGATGTCAGAGTTAGTTTCTTTACTCAGAGAGTAGTAAGGGTATGGAATGCTTTGCCTGCAATGGTAGTACATTCGCCAACTCTAAGTACATTTAAGTCGTCATTGGGCAAGCATATGGACGTACATGGAATAGTGTAGGTTAACTGGGCTTCAGATTGGTATGACAGGTCGGTGCAACATCAAGGGCCGAAGGGCTTGTACTGCACTGTAATGTTCTATGTTCTATGTCTGTTTACGTGCTGTAAGACTGTATAACTCTATCTGAGAGAAGAGATTTAGCCTCATTTCCATCTTAATGGGAAACTGCTGATTATGAAACTGTGCCCCCACTTCTAGATTACTCTATTAAGAGAAACACACTGTCTGCATCTACTTTATCAAACTCCCTCAGAATCTTATATTTCAGCAATATCACCTCTCATTTTCCAATAATTGTACACAGTCTTTCCTCAAAAAATAATACCTTTATCCAAAGAATCAACAATAGTAAGCCTTTTCTGAACTGTCTCCAAGCCAGGTATGTTCTTTAAATAAGGAAGCCAAAAACTGTGTTGGTTACATTAGTCAGAGGGAAATGGGTCCGGGTGGGTTACTCTATGGAGGGTCGATGTGGACTTGTTGCGCCGAACAGCCTGTTTCCACACTGTAGGTAATCTAGTATCCTAGATGCTATCAGTTCAATGGCATGATCATTATCGTGAAACATTCCTATTTTTATATTCTATACCTCTTACAACAAGACCTAATACACTGTATTCAATTTGCCTTCCTAACCACTGCATGCTAATGCTTTGTGATTCATGATTGTTTTATGAGGAAAGGACATGCAGGATTGGCCTATATCAGTTTGTAAAAATCTGCTTGGAGAGATAAGTACACAAAATTCTGAAGGGCTGATAACAATCAGGCTAATTGGGGTAGCAAGGTTCTGGCTCTGTCTGAATGAATATCCAATGAATGATCCTCTCAAACTACATTGCTGAAATTGCAACAACCGAATCAAATTTTTGAGATGTGTCATAAATTATCATAGTTGTTGCCCATAATGGATATGCAGTTGGAAACTGTTGATTTTTTTCTATTAATAGTTTTCAATATGTGGATGCCACAACCTTTTGCAACTGAGTAATGTACGTGGGGCAAACTAACCTCATATAAGCCTCAGTGGTAGTGTCCCTTCAGTGAACTAATTGTTTGCTTTTATTACAATACAGCTTAGTTATTGGTGGATTAGGTTTCACATAGGGAGCATAATCCCTCTAAACTGCATTGTCACAGAGCTACTCCAAGGTTCCACTGAGGTCTTGCACACACCGATTGGCTGATTGTCATGTCAACACATTGACGTCCAGTTTTGGAAGTCACTGGCATGGGCAAACCTCAGTGTTCCGCACATCATTTAAAAATTGGCAGGGTATTAACAGGGTGACAGAGTTTCAGTGACAATATGTACTTTTATATACACATTATAGCTTGGAGCTATGGATGGTGATAGATAGCATTTACTTATTTTCCATTAAATTGTTTACCAGGAATCTCTCCAACTGTGATTTCCATATGTTGGATAGATTTGTAGATTAAATGTTGCTTTATTTCTGATGCTGGCCTACAAATGATTTACTCAACTGAATTCCACAACTTTTCCATTGTGAGATGTGAACACTAAATCTCTGGAGCTGCTATTTAAGTGCCATAACTATAATTGCACTCTTCCCAACTTTATATACAATGGCCAAGAAATTATAACAGGGAGACAGGCCATTTGGATCAAGCAAATGATTTTGATGGTCCATGGGATTTTGTTACTATTATTTCACTGAGACCATAAATTTATATAGTCTGGTTAAAGATGAAGGTTATTCAAATATTATTTATGGTAAAGTTAAACAGTCTTCAGATTTGCCTTTTCATTTCTCACAGGAGCCTTTACACAATAAATGCTGCAGCTTTTCTTTGTAAATTAAGTCTCCGTTCAACAAGCAGGAGAATCAAAGTCCCAATGTGGCACATTTACAACTGGCACACATAACCCTGTGTTAACAACACCACTGTCTAGATTATAGGAAGGGAAGGCTAAACCTTCACAGCAGTAATTACTGATATTATTCTGTTGTTTCTTTTATTTATAGATTGCAAGCTTTGTCGGTAAAACCAACATTTACTGCCCATTTTTAGTAGATGGTGGTGGTGAAATTTATTCTTTACCCCTGCAGTTTTTAGGCAAGGAACTCCCACAAAGTGTTAGAGAATTCAGAATTTTGGCCCAGCCATATCCAGGTCAGCATGGTGTGTGACCTGAAGCTGGTCACTTTAGTTTCAAAATGTACCTTCAAGCTTACTTTATAGTTTGCATTCAGGAGGCAGAGACATTCATGGGAAAGCTCCCTTTGCTGGTGCAGCAAGAATAATGGTGGGAACAGTAACAGAATGAAGATTAGATTCCTTAGTAGCCACACAAGCAGATGACAAGCAACATGAATTTGACTGGGACAGCACTACTGTAATAGGACAAGCCAAACAGAGAACAGCCAGGGAATTCCTAGAGGCTTGGCACTCATCCACGGATTCAATCAATAAGCACATCGATCTGGACCCAATATACCGACCACTGCAACGGACAGCTGGAACTGACAACCGGAAGCGGCAGATTCAAACCACTACAAATGCCGGAGGAAACATCACAGAAGCGCTTCACAGGAGGCTCCCGAGCACTGAGGATGTCACCTAGACAGGGGACGAAACGTCTGCAACACAAATTCTCAGCTCGGCGAACAGAACCACAACAACGAGCACCCGAACTACAAATCTTCTCACAAACTTAGAAGATTAGATTCTCAATGTTGAGAAAAATTGGAATGATTTTCCCCTCAAATGATGAATTCAGAATCTTAGTCCTGAGTGACATTTAGCTTAGTTCCATATGTTTGTGAATTATTAGTAACATAACTTGCTCACACAGTGAGAAACTAGATGACACAAAAACCTGTCGAATAAGAATGTTCAAACATCAATGCCAAATCTTGCAAATCTGAATTAAATATTCTTGGATCTGATTTATACAATACAAGAGAACTCACTCTTCTCTGCCCTTGTTCATGGTCTTCAGGAAAAAAGGGTTACCACATGGCTCAAGGCACCTTCAAGGCACCTTCAGACTGGCGCAGAATGAAGTTGGTATGATGCTCACGCTTCTTCCAGAGTTATGGTGGAACAGACCATAGGTTTCCTGAAGGTGAGGTTTTGATGCCAGCAGAGTCTTGAAGTACAATCATAAAGAGGCTTCCCCATCTCTGTGACATGCTGCTCCTTTGCAACTGCAGCTGACAAAGGAAGGATGTCCTAGATACAGAAGTCATGGGAGGTTGACAGCAATCATCTGAGGATGATGACAAGATTGAGGATCAAGCCAGAAGGGGCGTCCAAGAGAGAACGACAAAGCAACGCTTTGCAGAAGCCAACAGACCAGTGTCAACCCATGAGTTCCAGTGTGAATAATTTGGGATCAAACATTGTTGCTATCCTGGTGATTCTGTTGTTAATCTGATACATAGCTCCTGCCCATTGCAAGCCAATGTGGACTTGTTATGTTTGCAATGCTTGACCTTTTTGTCACTGGATAAATGCCTCATTATCGATGCAATGGTATATACTCTTCAGGTGACCCTTAGAGAAAAACCACAATGAGATGATGCATTAATATCACATTGTACTTACATTAGGTGTGTCTTAAGGCATCAATCAGAAAATGATAACCCTGTAATATGCAGCCACTCAGTTGACGAGAGGCCTGGGGAATCTTCATTTGGCTCTCCAAATCCTCAGTAACCCTTCACTGTTTCAGAATGACAGTAGACTGCTACGTTGCACTGATATGATTGAACATCCTCTAGAACATTATCAGATCTGCAAGCAGCAATGCTTGATACAGTTCTTCTCAGCAGACCACTATGCTCCGAGAGAGAGGGCAAGTGAGATGCTCATTGTACATCTCCCAGCCCGGGTGGTACTGCACATAACTGGAAAGTTGAATAATAAAATGGACCTTCCCTGCAGAGATGTGTGGAATTGTCACAGATTCTGTATCTGGATTCACAATGTGGATGTAAATGTGGAATTCTTGAGCAGACCAGGCCCTACCACATTTCCTAAACGTTGCTTATGGCCTCAGTGTTGTCCGCCCTAACATACACCACCTTAGCTGCAGTCATCAACGTCACTGTTCAAGGATCCCTGTGCTATCTGTGTCAAGGGCTGGATTGTTGATCAGAGATGAGCAATGCTCAGCCATTTAAACTTCTTTCATCCTTGGAATATCTGAAGAGTCTGCTCGTCTTCCATATGGATGTAACTTAATCAGGCCCAAAGATGAAAATTATACTACAGCTAACATTGTGATAGTGCAAGTGAAAATATACAAATAGAAGTGATGGCCATTTACAATGCTATCCATGTGCCCTTAGTATGGATCCGTCTTGTTTTCCCTCTGAATAATTCAAAGGGCAGTCCCCACTTCCTCAGGTGGGGTGGAGGGTTGTCACTTTGTGGTTGGCCCTATTGACATGCAAAATGTCTGCCTTTGGGCCAAGGTGACCAGGCCTGTTGAGGGTCTCCTGCACCCAGACCATCCAGAACCTCATCACCTCAGGGGATCTCCCATCCATCGCCTCCAACCTCATAGTCCCACAACCCCGCACCACCCGTTTCTACCTCCTGCCCAAAATCCACAAATTTGACTGCCCCGAACAGTTTAGGTTTCCACCCCCCCCCCCCCCCCATTTGAATTAGTTTAATTTCTCCTGAGGATCATTAGCAAATTTTCTACAAAAGATATTGGTACTGCTCTTGTTCAGGTGCGGACAATCCCACTTGTAGAAGTCCCTCGTTCAGAAAACATTCCCCAATTATGCAGGCATATGAAAGCCTTCCTCCTGCGCCTTCTTTGCAGCCAGGGGTTTTACTCGTCTCTCTCCCCGTTTCTCGCCTCACTTGCACGTGGCATGTGTAAAAAAAAGAAATAAAAACTTTGTATATTCGAGGCCTGAGCTGTCGCCCTAACTGCCTGAATCGGGTAGGCAGGAAAGTGGCTTGAAGTGTGTCTACGTCAACGCCCAGAACGTTCAGATGAAGATGCGTGAACTTGCAGCATGGGTTCCAACACAGAACTCAGATCTTTAGGCTATTTCGGAGACATGGATAGGAAACGGACAGTAGTGGACGTTCAGATGAAGATGCGTGAACTTGCAGCATGGGTTCCAACACAGAACTCAGATCTTTAGGCCATTTCGGAGACATGGATAGGAAACGGACATTCGTGGTTGTAGCATGTTCCTGGATTTCACTAAGATGAGGAACGATTGTAAAAGTGAGTGTGGTCTGGAATTGTGAATCAAGGACAATACTGCAGTGGTTGAGAGGACACTTGTGCACTCGCCTACTGGGGTTAGAAACATGAAAGGAGAAGTCACCCTGTTGGGAGTTTTCAAAGGGTCTCCGAATATTTCCAGAGACCTCGAGTAAAGGATAGCAAACATCATTCTGCAGAGGAGCGAAAGTAACTGGTTACTTGTTATGGGAGACTTCAACTTTCCCAATATTGAGTGGATACGATGAAGTGTCAGTATAAAGCCTAGTTTTATAAAGCCTATTTTATCAATATATAACAGGTTATGTAAAACTAGCCTGGGTTTCTCAATATCGTTTTCCAACCCACACAAACTGTGGGCGACCGTCTTGTGCGACAGAATTATGTTTTTTGTTACTGTGGAACAGATATTCGGAGCAAGCAGACTCCACCTGCACCTGTGCAGGAGGTTTGAGGAGCTGAATAAAACAGAAACATTCGACTGAGTAGCAAGTGTGGCTCAGAAGACACTTGTCACTGCTCCACCAGACACTATGACCATGTCTGATCTGACTGCGGTCTCCGAAGCACGTTTTTGTATGTATACAACTTTCCTAAATTCACTTGGCTGTCAAATGTTGAACAAATATAACTTTGATCAAATGCAAATAGCCAGACACCACAAAACTCTGAGAAAGGGAATTCCCACTTGAACCGCCCTTTCAGAAAGTCTTGTTAGTGTCCCGTCCAATGTCGCAGTGTCACCAATGCCTTTTTCTTCCCCACTCCTCCATTGGTTTCAACAAATTTTAAATGTATCCATTTGAGTGATATGCAGAACGACACAAATAGCAGACTGGAGCATTTTCTACAAAAACGCACGACAAACAAATTC
>NC_057710.1:141151066-141164268 GCF_004010195.1 Chiloscyllium plagiosum | reverse complement strand
GACAAGTCATGGGGACAGTGCTGAGCTGGAAGTTTGGAACTAGGGTGAGGTGGGGGTAGGGGAAATGAGGAAACTGTTGAAGTCCACATTAATGCCCTGGGGTTGAAGTGTTCTGAGGCGAAAGATGAGGTGTTCTTCCTCCAGGCGTCTGGTGGTAAGGGAGCGGCGGTGAAGGAGGTCCAGGACCTCCATGTCCTCGGCAGAGTGGGAGGGGGAGTTGAAATGTTGGGCCACAGGGTGGTGTGGTTGATTGGTGCAGGTGTCCTGGAGATGTTCCCTAAAGCGCTCTGCTAGGAGGCGTCCAGTCTCCCCAAGGTAGAGGAGACCACTTTGGGAGCAACGGATACAATAAATGATATTAGTGGATGTGCAGGTAAAACTTTGATGGAAGTGGAAGGCTCCTTTAGGGCCTTGGATGGAGGTGAGGGAGGAGGTGTGGGCGCAGGATTTGCAGTTCCTGCTGAAGGGCTTTTGCCCAAAACGTCGATTTTGCTGTTCCTCAGATGCTGCCTGAACTGCTCTGCTCTTCCAGCACCACTAATCCAGAATCTAGTTTCCAGCATCTGCAGTCATTGTTTTCACCTATACGTATGCTGAAACCAGCTCAGAACTGAGTAGAGATTGGGGTTACGAGTTAAGTACATTAAAAACAGATGAGGAAAAATAAATTGTTCTGTTTCTTAGTGACAGGAGTCCAGAGATATACCGAGAACGAGAAAAATCGAGAAGATAATCTGTGTGAAACAAAAACAAAAATCCCCAGAGCAACTCAGCAGATCTGGTAGTAACTGCGGAAAGAAAACAGAGTGAACATTTCTGGAAACAGTTCTGAAGAAGGGTCACTGGACCTAAAATATTACTTCTGCTTTCTCTTCACAAATACTGACAAACCTGCTGAGTTTTTCCCAGGAATTGCTTGTTGTTGTTTCTGACTGCTAGCATTTGCAGGTGCGTGCGTGCATTTTCCAAAGCTAACAGAATTGCCAGTTCAGTTTGAATTCCTCTTTAGGAGACTCAGTGAGAAATATCAGCTGAAGAGAAAAAAAGCTAGTGACTGTGCAGCAATTCACCAGCAGGAAGCAGGTTGCAAGCTGTGCCTGCCTGAGCAAGGAGCTTTAAGTGAAGAGTGTGGTGATCTTTCACCAGGGTTTGGAGGTTGTTGAGGATATTGCTAGAATAAAAGGAATTGTATGAATTTGAATCCTTTTTGGAATTTGTGATGAAATCTTTCCTCTCTATTTGTCTAGTGTAATATAGTTAATGCTTTCTTATTTAATAAATGTTTTATTCTTCCTGTTGGAAGTACACTGGCAGATTGTGGTGAATGGGTTCAGTCTGCAGTATTACAATCAGCTGTAACATTATGGACCCACTGCTCTGGACTTTGTAGATGATGGAGGTTGTCATTTTGAAAGGCACTATTGAAGAAGCTTTGATAAATTGCTGCAGTTTCTCTAGTGTATGGATCATACTAATACCATATTGCACTGATGGTGCAAGGAGTCAATGTTTAAACTTGGTGCAGATTTAATGATCACACATTCAACAAGGTTAAACATTTCAACAGTCTGCAACACTGAAATACTGATGGATCAGAATTGCACCACCTAACTGCACCATCAATATGCCATGCAATGTTCAATTATTGATCATACCAATAGATTTTAGCATTTAGCTTCTGGTCAGTAGCCTCAGTTTCTGTGGAAATATTGGAAATCTTCTGCAGATTGCACATGGTTTTACAATCATAAATGTAAATGGCTAGAAAATGCTGTATAATGCAGTCAAAACCATGATAGAATGTGAAATCAGAATATTATTTTTCATGTGCTGTTCTTTCTGCTGAGATTTATGGGGTTAGTTTAGCTTTATTGTATATCACAGCCATCTGCTCTGATAAAAGACATGACTAACTGTTAGATTAATGACACCCACTTCAGATGACCTTAACGATTTGGACAATGTAGGCTGAGCTATATGTTGTGGGCAAGCCTAGTTTGATGATTGTTGAAGACTATTCTACTGCCAAGCCGTACGATATGTAAGCTCATCAATGTTGCACTGGATCTCTTTGGCACGCCAAAGCCACCTTATTGAATCATTGAAGTTCCACAGTTTTTGCCCAGTGACAGGTATACACCTGTGATATCGTTCATTTTTTTTCCCAAGACTTAGATACAAAGTGAGACCCAATGATAGTTTCATTGCAATTGACAACATTATTGAGACAACAGTTAATAAATTGTGCAGTTACTGTGTATAAATGACTTGGTCCATGTTCACACAAATCAGTGACCAAGTTAACAAATTAATTCCCAGTTGCACATCACCAGAGTTTCGGTTCTACTGTCTTGTCATCTATTGTTTGTGTCCAAGCCATAAAATAAGGCACTAAAAATACAAATGTCAGCAAAAGAACACACAATACCTGTAGGACATTCTGCTGCACAAAGTGCTGAGGGATATCCCATCCAGAAAAAGCGGGGCAAGTCCAATCCAAACGAATACTGCCCCTTGAGAAACAAAAACACAAGGTCCTGGAAAAGCACAGCAGCTCTGGCAGCATCTGTGAAGAGAAGCCAGAGTTTTGGGCAGTACAGAGGCTCGGTCGTTAGCACTGCTGCCTCACAGCACCAGGGACCCAGGTTCATTTTGATCCTTGGGTGACTGTCTGTGTGGAGTTTGCACATTCTCCCTGTGTCTGTGTCGGTTTCCTCCCACAGTCCAAAGATGTGTAAGTTAGGTGGATTAGCCATGTTAAATTACACATAGTTTTTAGGTTAGGTGCATTAGGGGAATGGTCTGGGTGGGTTACTCTTCGGAGGGTCGTTGTGGACTTGTTGGGCCAAATGGCCTGTTTCCATACTGTCTGGAGTCTATGATTCTATACTATTATTACCGTTTCAGGTCGGGTGACTCTTCTTCAGAACATAGACTCTGCTCTCAATCGTCAACAAAATGGTGGAAGATACTATCAGCAGTGCTACCAAACGGGACTCACAGAGCATTAACCTACTCACTGATATTCAGTTTGGAGTCCACCAGGGAAATTTGGCTCTTGATCTCAGTACAATCCTACTTCCATCATGGACAAAGGAGCTGAACTTCAACTAACATGAAACATTGACATTAAAGAAGTATTTGACCAAATGTGGCAACAAGCAGCCTATTAATACTGCAGGAGAAAGTGAGGTCTGCAGATGCTGGAGATCAGAGATGGAAATGTGTTGCTGGAAAAGCGCAGCAGGTCAGGCAGCATCTAGGGAACAGGAGAATCGACGTTTCGGGCATTAGCCCTTCTTCAGGAATGAGGAAAGTTGGTCCAGCAGGCTAAGATAAAAGATAGGGAGGAGGGACTTGGGGGAGGGGCGTCGGAAATGTGATAGGTGGAAATTTCTCATTGAACTCGGATTTCACCAGTTTTCTCATTGAACTCGGATTTCACCAGTTTTCTCATTGAACTCGGATTTCACCAGTTTTCTCATTGAACTCGGATTTCACCAGTTTTCTCATTGAACTCGGATTTCACCAGTTTTCTCATTGAACTCGGATTTCACCAGTTTTCTCATTGAACTCGGATTTCACCAGTTTCCTCATTTCCCCTCCCCCCAGCCTGTCTCAGTCAAATCCATCAAATTCAGCACCGCCTTCCTAACCTGCAATCTTCTTCCCGACCTCTCCGCCCCCACCCCAGTCTGACCTATTAATACTGCAGGCCAATAGCAACATTGGAAAATCTCCCTTGGCAAGAACGGGAAGATGATTTGGTGGTGGTGGGTGGGATGCAATGTTGATGCACACTTTCAGTATTCCTTTGACTGCATCTTCCAAACCCACCACAAAGGTGAAAGTAAATAGTTACATGGGAGCACCATCACCTGCATGACCCCTTCTAAGTTACACATCCATACTGACTTGAAGCTATGTCACTGATCTTTCCCTGTCACTGGGTAAAAATCATGGAACCTCAATGGTTCAAGAAGGTGACTCACCATTACTTTCTCAAGGCCGTTTAGAGATGGTTAAAAATTCTGGCCTCGACCGAAATGCCCATATCCCATGCAATAATACATTTTTGCAAAACTGAAATAATTGGTACATGTAGATAACAAGCAGCCAGACCAGAAACAGGCTCCAGGGAACTGAACAGGAAGCCCTCTGACCTACTAAGCCACAGCTGAACAGAAGTGTGCCCGTCAGAGTGTATTATAATAATTCATGAAAGCGAAGGAGACAGAGGCAGATCAAGGTCAATAAATTCATTATCTGGATGATAGAACACAAGCAAAATTACTCTGTAAAAACTGAAAACTTCTTATTAAATTTTCATAGGAATGTAGAACTTGCAATTTTGTACTACTGGAGAACAGTAAGAAGCCCTGTACTGGTATTACCTTTACATGGCAATATTTACTCCAAATCAATTTGCCTGAATACTTTTCCCTTGTCATTGCTTAAATAGGTCCAGCTCAAGAAAATCCTAAAAACTAAAATACGCAAGAAGAATGAATGGCCATGGGCAATTTTTGTAATCCTATGTATAAGACTCAGAAAAAGAATTGGCCAATAATTCTGAGGTGCTATTCTCACCTGGATTCCCGTTGTGAAAAGGTGACAACTTTGATGGGGAAAACAGAATTAACAGATCATCAGTGTAAGGTCCCCAGCTGAAACATCACCCCTTTTCTCTTTCCATTGACACTGCCTGAGCATTTCCAGCATTTTCTGTTTCTATTTCAAGTTTCCATCATTCTCAGTATTTTGCTTTGACGAATCCAGGCCTACTGTAGAAAGGCAGCATATGTCCCACAGGCATGTGAATTACAATGCAAACTTCCAATGAGGTCCTCCAGGGAAGACACACCTGTTTAAAAGAAACTCCTCTCTTCCCACCTTGCATTGAATAGAATGAGCTTCGGTGTACCGACATATAGCATTTGTGGCTGATGAACTATATCAGATTGCAAAGAAGTAATCAATTCCTAGCAGATCTCCTGAGACTGACTGTAGTGAGCTGCTGCCATATGAATTTCAAGCCCTAATAGATGCTGGCACAGTTCCTGGGCTGCACACTTCTTAGCAGATGGCACTGTTTGAAGATAGGTTTCCTGTTAAGCTCAGTCTCCTCAAACTGCAATCCTATGTGAGCTGTAAGGAACTGATCATTCCTAGACTCCACTGGATGGAACCAACTGCTTATGATTCATCCTTTCCTGTAATTTCTGCTCCACTTCTTCCAAATTTCCAGGAGCTGTCTTCTTTCTGCAGTTAACAGAGTAAAATGGATGGATCTTGATCCCAAAAACAGAGGTGTTGAGTTCAAAAGCAGTGAAGGTTTGGTGAGTCTGTTATAAAGCTTTAGTTAAATCACAACGACGGTATTACAATCAGTTCTGGTCACCACACTTTAGGATGGATGTGTACATCATTGAGGAGAAGCAGGGAAGATTAATCCAGGTGGTGCCAGAGATGAGGAATTCCAGGAAAGCTATGACGTCAGAGAGGATAGGAGCAAAGGAGTAGGCGGGGCAATTAGAAGTGCCCAAGATTATGACAGGTTTGGATAAAATTGACGAAGAAAGGTTCTTCCAATTAGACGATGTTGCACAGAGTTAAGAGTTTGGGCAAGAAATACTGGGGTGGGGGTTGAGGAAGAACTTTTCTCTTTGCAGTGAGCGGTAACAAGTGGAACTGACTGCTGAGGAGAAAGGTGGAACTGGAGACAGTGAATAATGCTAGAGGAAACTGGATGGGCACTTGAGGGAAATAAACTCACAATGTCACAGTGTTAGAGTGGGGATTGAGACTGGCTAGATTATTTTCTATTTGTTGATAGAATGCAGGTGTCACTGGCTGGGCCAGCAGTTATTCCCCATTTCTTATTGCTGTACATCGAGAGTCTCACAAGGGCCAGACTCGGTAAGGATGCCTGCTTTTCTTCTCTAAAGGGCCCAAATAAACACTTGGGTTATTTTTACAACAATCGACAACAAATACTGTTATGACACAGAGAAGGACAGCCGAACTAAATTAGGTTTTCAAACCCTATGAAGGGCTTATGCCCGAAACGTTGATTGTCCTCCTCCTTGGATGTCGTCTGACCTGCTGTGCTTTTCCAGCACCACACTCTCGACTCTGATCTCCAGCATCTGCAGTCCTCACTTTCTCCTAGGTTTTCAGCCTCTGTATTTGCAGTATAATAAAATTAAACTGTTGAACAGTCCCAAAGAGTCACTCTAATGGTCGATAACAAAACTTTTGAATAATCGATCCTAGATATTGCAAATAATTAATTTCCAGACATTGAGTTTGTATTCAAAGTTTGTGAGAAGATTTGTAGCTCGAGTGCTCGTTGTTGTGGTTCTGTTCGCCGAGCTGAGAATTTGTGTTGCAGACGTTTCGTCCCCTGTCTAGGTGACATCCTCAGTGCTTGGGAGCCTCCTGTGAAGTGCTTCTGTGAAGTTTCCTCCGGCATTTGTAGTGGTTTGTCTCTGCTGCTTCCGGTTGTCAGTTCCAGCTGTCTGTAGTGGTCGGTATATTGGGTCCAGGTCGATTTGCTTATTGATTGAATCTGTGGATGAGTGCCATGCCTCTAGGAATTCCCTGGCTGTTCTCTGTTTGGCTTGTCCTATAATAGTAGTGTTGTCCCAGTCGAACTCATGTTGCTTGTCATCTGCGTGTGTGGCTACTAAGGATAGCTGGTCGTGTCATTTCGTGGCTAGTTGATGTTCATGGATGCGGATCATTAGCTGTCTTCCTGTTTGTCCTATGTAGTGTTTTGTACAGTCCTTGCATGGGATTTTGTACACTACATTGGTTTTGAAAACCTAACGGAGAATTCACCACAAAGGTATACAGGAAAGCCACACACACAGACCAAGTCCTGAACTACGAAAGCAACCACCCCGACACACACAAAAGAAGTTGCATAAAGACACTGTTCTAAAGGGCCCAACACACTGCAGCACACCAGAACTGCAAAAAGAGGAAGAAGAACACCTCTATAATGTATTCGCGAAAAACAGATACCCGCGCAACTTCATCAACAGATGCCTAAGGGAAAGACAACGGAACGAGGACATGCCGCACTACCATACATCAGGAGCATTTCCGAACTGACAGCCAGACTACTGCGACCACTAGGACTCATAACAGCACACAAACCAACAGCCACTCTCAGACAACAACTCCCCAGGACGAAGGACCCGATACCCAGCATGAGCAAAACCAATGTAGTGTACAAAATCCCATGCAAGGACTGCACAAAACACTACATAGGACAAACAGGAAGACAGCTAACGATCGCATCAATGAACACCAACTAGCCACAAAACGACACGACCAGCTATCCTTAGTAGCCACACACGCAGATGACAAGCAACATGAGTTCGACTGGGACAACACTACTATTATAGGACAAGCCAAACAGAGAACAGCCAGGGAATTCCTAGAGGCATGGCACTCACCCACAGATTCAATCAATAAGCAAATCGACCTGGACCCAATATACCGACCACTGCAGCGGACAGCTGGAATTGACAACTGGAAGCGGCAGATTCAAACCACTATAAATGCCGGAGGAAACATCACAGAAGCATTTCACAGGAGGCTCCCAAGCACTGAGGATGTCACCTTGACAAGGGACGAAACGTCTGCAACACAAATTCCCAGCTCGGCGAACAGAACCACAACACTGAGTTTGTATTTCAAATGAAAGACTTAGCTATTTACGAAACACACAAAAACTTTGGCAGAGACAAAACTAAACAGCGCGGTAAGCTGATTAATATCTGTGCTGTAAATCTGAATTACTTGTTTTCAGCCCCCATTCACGTGAAACTCAGACAAATAATCAAACACAGTTAAGGGGCAAATAAAAGAAAGTAACAAAACTGGCCAGACTATCTAAACAGCTTTCACAAAGTACTGCTTCATCGGTAGAAATGTGGACTCTTTGGCTGAGTTTCTAAAACATTGATCAGTGTCGTCTTCTCCTTTCACCCAGCCAAAGGCAGCGATCCTTCTAAATCTACTTTCTTACTCTTGAGCTTTTGGAGAAAGTGGTGCATTGGATTAGGAAGGAAACTTTCAAATCTTCATACTCTCTCAGCAGCATCTTCCAGAACCATCTCTTAGAAAAAATTAATTAAAAAAAACAACTTTAATTCTGAGTCTGTCCTGATCAACACTCCCTGTCACCTTAATTACCATCCAATAACTGCCATCTGCTTGAATATAGGGTTCTCTTCCAGACTTGCCGGAACTAATTATCAGCTGTGGACCTTATTAATAGTCAAATTCAGCTATCTGTTTGAAGACAATGCTGTTTGTGGGGTTGCTGTGTATGGTGTGAACCTTGTAATCAAGGCTCAGCCTGCAATTAGCCTTCAGGTTTGGCCTCACAAACAAACAAAGTTTGTTTAGGTCTGTCTGTGCTTCTTCTTTCACCACGTGCTGTCCCAAAGTCGACTAGTCATTTCCAGCTCATAATTCAAAATAGATAAAAATAAGGAAAAACCAGAGAGAGTTCTGACTTTACATGATTGTCATTAGGCCAGCCTTCATTTTAAAACTCTAGATTTTTATTGAACTTAAGTTTCACCATCTCCCATTTCCAGAACGTGCTCCCGGAATATTAGCCTGTGAGTTTTGGATTACTAATCCTATGGCATTACCACAGTACCAGTACTGCTTCTACCTCTCCTATATTGGAGGAATAGAAGAGGAATTCTGGCATGGACGTGATAGGCCAAATAGACTTTCTGTGTGCTAAGATACCCTATGACTCTATGGGAAGAACCTTATGGATGTAGTCAGTGAGCTGGAGAGTTGGAGAGAGCCGCATTGTCTCTGGGCTGAAGGCCTGCCGGAAACAAGCCGGACCACAGGGGGAGAAGCCAGCAACAGATCTTGCTGCAGAATCCCAACCCCCACACACACACACACACCCCCAACTCACTGCAGCTGCCATCCAATGATAGACCAGCATCTATTTTACCTATTGATTAAAGCTCGTGCTAGTTGCAGGAAATACATTGACAGGATGGCAGAAGCACCCAGGCTATGGGTAACAATGGCAGGAGCGTTTCGGGGATGTGGTAGCACAAGCTATAGGGTGTGGGATATGTAGATGTCCCCTCCTCCCCAAGTGCGGAGACAATAAGCAGTTTTTGGAGATTTCCTTGTTTAACACTAGCTGTGGGAGAATGATGCCCTTAAGTGATCATCACTGTCCATTTCAGGACCTCAGTTGGCAGCAAGATGGCAGATTTAACCTTGGAAATAATTAGGCTAAGAGGTGGGGAGGTGATGGGGTGCTCACCTGCCACTCTTCTACTCTATTAAATCCTCCCACTGCCTTCAAACGAGTCATTGAGTCATAGATCCATACAGCATACTCTTCATCTAATCATTCCACACTAATATGTCCCAATCTAAACTAGGGCAGCACGGTGGCTCAGTGGTTAGCACTGCTGCCTCACAGCTCCAGGGTCCCAGGTTCAATTCCCACTCCAAGCAACTGACTGTGTGGAGTTTGCACATTCTCCCCGTGTCTGCGTGGGTTTCCTCTGGGTGCTCTGGTTTCCTCCCACAATCCAAAGATGTGCAAGTCAGGTGAATTAGCCATGCTAAATTGCCCATAGTGTTAGGTGCATTAGTCAGAGGGGAAATGGGTCTGGGTGGGTTACTCTTCGGAGGGTCGGTGTGGACTGGTTGGGCCGAAGGGCCTGTTTCCATACAGTAGGGAAGCTAATCTAGTCATATCTGTATTTGGGTCCATATCCCTCCAAACTTTTCCTCTATTATGTACTTATCCAAATGCCTTTTAAATGTAACTGTACGTTTCTCTGGCAGTTCATTCCACCCACTGACCACTCCCTGTCTAAATAACGTTGCCACTCATGTCCTTTTTAAATCTTTTTCCCCTCATCTTAAAAATATGCCCCCTAGTTTTGATCTCCCCCACCCTCAGGAAAAGACTCTTGTCACTCACCTTATCTATGCCCCTCATGGTTTTTATAAATCTCAATAAGGTCACTAGAGAGGATTTTGCTTTATGGCTTTACCCTGCCTTTCTGGATCATTTTAGTTTATTCTTTAACGTTTCGTGATAAAAGTGTTCAGAATGAGAAATTAATGATTCTGTATTGAACTATTCAAATGCTCCTTAACAAGCAGTTAACAAACAAAACTCTGCTAATGTCAGTGCATTAATAATGAATGTAATCTTCCCCTGCCTCGGAGCAGTTTCAGCACTTTGAACATTTATCAACTGGGGTGTATCCTGAGTCCTTCAGATGGTGAAATGCTGCCAAATATTTATTATTTACACTTCTCAGGACTCAGAGTAAATGTATCCATCATCCATCATCAGGTTAATTTTTACCTTCACCAAATGGGCATCTGCTCAGAGGGCAAAGAGGAAACCGGTTCAGGGTGAATGGCTGATCACTGCAGAACTTGCTTGAGTTTCCCTCCATTTAAGAGAAGGGTCTGTAAGGGGACTGTGCAATCTTCCCAGCCAGATTCCCCTCAATGTTCCTCAGCCAGACATGCTACACACACTGCTGTTAAAGATAAAAACATATTCCAGTGCGTATCAGCAATGCTTCGGTACCTAACATATGTGGCTAAATGTCCCAGTTACTGAACCCCAGCAGCTACTTCTGCCTATCAGCTAATTATCCCAATGTCATTAGATGCTGTCCTCTAGTGGTAGAAGAGCATGCAATAAATTAAAACTTTCTACACAAATAAATTACCCGACAGGATTCTCATGCATAGGATTTCGTGCAACATTTGAAATTCTTAGCCCCTATATTTCCATTGTGTATTAATCCCCTTATATTTAAATTTAATTGCCACAGAATTGGTTACAGAAAGCCCTGTTCCAAATTTGACCTAGTTTCTTCCAGTGATGTGCCTGTTTTATGGAAATTCTATATGACCCGTAAACAATGCAATATGTGACTGTGAGACTTATACCACTGTGAAAGGTGAATGAGTTCAATCCAGATAAGTGTTAGGTGGTGCACTTGGTCAAGATAAAAAAGGCAAGGGAATACATGCTGAAAGGTGGGGCCCTGGAAGCACTGAGGATCTGAGGGACCTAGGTTTGCATGTACACTTGTTCTTTAAGGTATTGGGACAGGTAGATAAAGTGATTAAGAAGGCACATGAGAAATTTGCCTTATTAGCCATGGCATAGTGTTTAAGAGCAGGGAGATGGTGCTGGAACTTTATAAAATGTTGATTAGGCCATAAGTAAAGCATTGCGTGCTGCTCTGGAATCCATGTTGTAGGAGGGGTGTGATTGCACTGGACACGGTGTAAAGGAGATTTACCAGAATTGTGCCAATGCTGGAAAGTTTTAGCTATGAAGAGTGATTGGGTAGACGGGGTTTGTTTTCCCTAGAGCAGAGGGGACTGAGCAGGTACGTTTTGAGATATATAAAATTGTGAGTGGCATAGATACAGTAGGCAGGAAGGAAATTTTCCCCTTGATGGAAGGATCAATCATTGGGGTCATTGATTTAAGTTAAGGGGAAGGAGGTTTTGAAGGAATGTGAGTTTTATTTTTACACAGATGCTTGTTGGAAACCTGTAACTGAATGCCTGTAAGGGTGGTAGAGCTATAAAAATATTTAAGAAGTATTTAGATGTACACTTGTGATGCCAAAGTGTACAAAGCTACGGGCCAAGTGCTGGAAAATGGGATTGAATAGCCAGGGGATTTTCTTTTTGAACTGGCACAGAAATGATGAGCCTAATGGCCTTTCTCGGTGCTATAGATTTATATGACTATATAAGTGTTAGGAACAGCATTGTGAATGCAAGGCATGAGTCCTGATGGTTGGGATTGTTACAGATTACATTACATTACATTACAGTGTGGAAACAGGCCCTTTGGCCCAACAAGTCCACACCGACCCGCCGAAGCGAACCCACCCATACCCCTACATTTACCCCTTACCTAACACTACGGGTAATTTAGCATGGCCAATTCACCTGACCCTGCACATCTTTGGACTGTGGGAGGAAACCGGAGCACCCGGAGGAAACCCACGCAGACACAGGGAGAACGTGCAAACTCCACACAGTCAGTCGCCTGAGGCGGGAATTGAACCCGGATCTCTGGCGCTGTGAGGCAACAGTGCTAACCACTGTGCCACCGTGCCGCCCACAAGATGGGTGAGTAAAGGTGGTGTGGTGCATTGAATGGAGTAAAGCAAGTGATCTAATGGTAGAGATGGCATTCGAAGATTCATTCACTGATGATTTGAACTTTCATGTCCTCAGGTTTTTAGGCCTGGCACACCTTGTATCACCTTCTCTGACCACCTTGTAAGTAACTAGCACCATGAGTAAGTGAAAAAAATAGCTGTGATGAAGTAAATGCTTCTTGTAAAACACTGAGGAATTTATTTGAAACAAAATCCATTAGGCCCAGAGAAAGAACTCAACTTATTTTTGGAAAAAAATTGTAATGTAATTAATTGGAATGAAGTCCAGAGTGGTGAGTCTGTGGAATTCTCTGCCTTTGAAAACATTTGAGGCCGAAACACTGAATGTTTTCAAGAAAGAATTAGATATAGTTCTTAGGATTAAAGAGATCAAAGGGTATGGGGACAAAATGGGAACAGGGTGCTCAGATGGATGACAGCTGTATTCACAATGAACGGCAGAACAAGTTCAAGGAACCAAATGTCAAGATTAGAGTGGTGCTGAAAAAGCACAGCAGGTCAGGCAGTATCCACTGTGCAGGAAAATCGATGTTTTGGGCATTGGCCCTTCAGCAGGCCCCTCTGATCTCCAGCATCTGCAGTACTCACTTTCATCTCAAAGAACCAAATGGCCTACTCTTGCACTTGTGTTCTATTTTTCTATGTTTCTACCTGCTCCAAATCCCTCTGCAGTGTTTTCTTGCTGTGGTTCTATTTGCCGAGCTGGAAGTTTTTGTTGCAAACGTTTCGTCCCCTGTCTAGGTGACATCCTCAGTGCTTGGGATCCTCCTGTGAAGCGCTTCTGTGGTGTTTCCTCTGGCATTTATAGTGGCCTGTCCCTGCCGCTTCCGGTTGTCAGTTTCAGCTGTCTGCTGTAGTGGCCGGTATATTGGGTCCAGGTCTATGTGTTTGTTGATGGAGTTTGTGGATGAGTGCCATGCTTCTAGGAATTCCCTGACTGTTCTTTGTTTCGCTTGC
>NC_057710.1:141119909-141150928 GCF_004010195.1 Chiloscyllium plagiosum | reverse complement strand
GGTGTTCTTCTTCCTCTTTTTGCAGTTCTGGTGTGCTGCAGTGTGTTGTGGCCCTTTTGAATAGTGTCTTGATGCAACTTTGTTTGTGTGTATTGGGGTGGTTGCTTTCATAGTTCAGGACTTGGTCTGTGTGTGTGTGGCTTTCCTGTGTAGCTTAGTGGTGAATTCTCCGTTAGGTGTTCTCTGTACCCTCACGTCTAGGAATGGGAGTTGGTTGTCCTTTTCTTCCTCTCTAGTGAATCGGATTCCTGTGAGTGCGGCGTTGATGATCCGGTGTGTATTCTCTATTTCCGTGTTTTTAATTATTACAAAGGTGTCATCAACGTATCTGACCCAGAGTTTGGGTTGAATTTGTGGTAAGACTGTTTGTTCTAACCTTTGCATTACTTCTTCTGCTATGAGTCCCGAGATCGGTGAGCCCATGGATGTTCCGTTGATTTGTTCGTACATCTGGTTGTTGAATGTGAAGTGTGTTGTGAGGCACAAGTCTAGTAGTTTAAGTATGCCGTCTTTGTTGATGGGTTCAACGTCCTGTTGTCTGTTATGTCTGCTCAGCAGGTTGGCTATTGTTTCTCTGGCTAGGGTTTTGTCAATAGAGGTGAACATGCCGTTACGTCAAATGAGACCATGGTTTCTTCCTTGTCTATGTGTATATTTCTGATGATGTCCAAGAATTCCTGTGTTGATTGTATAGAGTGTCTGGATCCGCTGATCAAGTGTTTCAGTTTCTGCAGTAGTTTTTTCGCCAGTTTGTGTGATGGTGTCCCTGGTAGTGATACTATGGGTCTGAGTGGGATGTCTGGTTTGTGCACTTTAGGTAGTCCATAGAATCTGGGGGTGTTGTTGCTTTCAGGTTTCAATCTTTGTAGGTCCGACCTGGTTATCTGTCCATTTTTTTGTAGGTTCCTCAGTGTGTTGTTTATCCTATTGGTGAGCTGTGGGGTGGGGTCAAACTCCCTCTTTTGGTAGGTGTTGGTATCTGCAAGTAGTGTTTTCTTTGAGGACATCCTGGCTCAACATTATACAATTCATATCAGTGATCTCGATGAAAGAAGCGAATGCGTTTTCAAATGTCACAAAGATACACTGAAGAGTATGTTACCTGAAGGACATAACAAAAAGTATGTTGTGTCAAGGTGGCAGACAATAGAGATAGATTGAATGAGTGGGCAAAAATCTAACAGAAGCAGTATAATGTGGAAAATGTGAAATTTTTCACTTTGCCAAGAAGAATAAAAAAAAGAGTATTATTTCGACAGAGAATGGTGACAGAATTCTGAGGTGGAAAGTTGTTCCAGTGCATAAGTCACAAGAAGCTAACAACAAAGTACGCAAATAATTCAGCAAGCTATTGGAATGTTGTATTTTGTTACAGGAGAGATTGAGCATAAAGTTAAGGATAAGCGGAGGTGGGCACTGTAGATGCTGGAGATTAGAGTGAAGATTAGAGTGGTGCTGGAAAAGCACAGCAGGTCAGGCAGCATCCAATTCGTGGTGAAAGGCTTTTGCCCAAAACATCAATATTCCTGATCCTTGGACGCTGCCTGGCTGCTGTGCTTTTCCAGCACCACTCTAATAAAGTTAAGGATGTTATGCTTCATTTAGGACATTGGTGAGACCACATCTCGATTACTTTTATGCTATTTTTACCTCTTATAAATGGAAGGATGTGAATGTGTTGCAGGTGGTTTAGTGGATCTTTACTAGATTGCTACCTGGAAAAAAAGGTGTTGACTTATGAGGAAAGGTTGGTCAGATTAGGCTTGTTTTCACTGTGGTTGAGAAAAGAAGTCTTCCCTGGAGTTTACGGGTGGCTTGTCTGAAATGTATAAGATCTTCCAATACCCTGACAAGGTTGACATGGAAAGCATGTTTCCTCTCATGGTTGATCCCAGAACCATTTTAAAATTAGGGTCACCCTTTTAGAACAAAGATGAGGAGGTCATATATTCTCTTGGATCATTGTGAGAGCTTGAAACTATCAGATTAGGGTGGAGACGGGGTCATTGAATATTTTACAGTGGAGACAAATAGACTATGGCGAGACAACAGGATTGAAGGTTATTGGGGATGGATGGGATTTGAAACACAAACAAACCAGTTGCATTCCCATTGAATGGTGGCGTAGTCTTGCATAGCCAAATGGTTTACTCTTACTCTTACTTTGTATATTTTTATGTTTCTACATATGAACAGATTAAATATTTGTATCAGAGATCAAACATAATTTACATGTACATGGCATCTCCCATCATGTAGAAAAGATCAACTAACTTCATTTGTTATGAATGGCCTTGAAATCCACTGATTGGTGTCACATCAGCTATAAAAACCGAAAGAGCTGTGGATGCTGCACATTTGAGACAAAAATAGAAATTGCTGGAAAAGCTCAGCAGGTCTGGCACATCTATAGAGAGCAATCAGAGTTAACGAATAACCCTTCCTCAGAACGAATGAGGTGCTTTTCTTTATATAGTACATTTCATGACTTCAGGCTACCTTACATCAATGTGCAGCCAATGGTATACATCTGAAATGTAGTTGCTTGGCTGAATTTTGCCAATAGCATTTCATTCCCAAAATTGTAATCAGAACTGTGCACCACTTCTGCTTTAATTCCTTATTTGCCTTTTCCAACACAGTGCGCATCCAAAACACAATAAATTTACCTGTTGGGAAACCTGGAAGCTGTTGACAAGGCTGTATCAACAACAGACTATTGAGGTATCTCCTGGTCAAACAGGGAAGCTCTATGTGATGGTCAACACTTTCTTGTTCAACTCTATTTTCATTAATGTATGACTTGAGAGCACTTCACATTGCCGAGGTTTCATTGTATTCATGTGTGCAAAATTGTTGTTTCTTGAGATTAGTTTAGTCAGAGAGCTAACAGTACTGAAAATCCTCATGGCTGGCATGTGTTGATGCTTATAGGAGGTTGAGTAGTGTTTCCGCATTCACTCTTTATTGAATTTTTAGTGTCTAGTCTAGTGTCTAACCACACTGTGGGGCATGGCTGAACTTGCAGGGTCTAAAAGTATAAAAAAGGACATTGTCTCAGAGCAATCTCAATGAGGATTATTGAAATGTTGTAAATGCACTCAAAGTCTTATAAGGACTGTAACAACTCACACCCTGAGATGAGCGCACAATTGGACAGTACCAACTGATGTGATTCAGCAAGGTACTTTATATTCTATGCCTCATAACATTAAAACTGGGCATGGATATTGTGATATTGAAGAATCCAATAGACATTAAGTACAAACAAAAACACAAGCTTCTGTTTTTGTTTCTGATTACGGCATCTACGGATTTTTATTTAGACATTAATTACCTGATAAAGAAATGCTGCATCAGTGTCTGGGCTAATATTATACTAGCAGATCACATTGAAAGATAATGCTTCTCATACGATATTATGTTTCAAGTGATCCCCAACTAGGATAGTGTATGTGATCTTTACGCTCTCAGGATCAAGGATTCAATGATGTTATCATGAGCATGTTTCTTAAAAGTACATAGATGTACTGACTGTGAGACAAAACATAACGCTACTGACGCTGCCCTTCAAATGCCTCATTTTCTTTCTTGACTGACTATCCAAACCATGTTCTCTCCACCACATCTATTTTGTCTTGTTTTTTTCCACTTCACTCATTAATGCAATAACACTGTCTGTGTTCTTCTCTGAATCCCTCTTACAATTCTCCATGTCTGCACCCCAAACCCACTGGCTCACTCTGCCCAGTCCCAAACCTCCTTGCAAGAGTCCATTCTCCTTCCTTTGCTCCGTAGAGATAAACAAAGAAATCTGCTTGTTTCAGATACAACCTAACAAAAACCAACCCTTGTATGCTGCTTTTCAACAATTGTGCCACACAGTTCAAATGCCCCACTGGCTTAATTAAAGGGCTTTATTAAAATCTTGGAGATAGAGAGCACTGCAGATACTGGGAGTCAGAGTCGAAAATGGAGCTGAGAAAGCAGAGCAGGTCAGACAACATCAGAGGAGCAGAAACGTTGACATTTTGAATCTGGACCCTTCATCAACCAGTCCTGATGAAGTGACGTGACCTGAAAAGTCAATTGTCCTGCTCCTCCGATGCTATCTGAACTGCTGCATTTTTCCAGCTCCACATTTTATCAACTTTATTAAAAACTGTTTCATGTAATGAGTATTCAAAGCATCTAAGCGTATTACAAACAGGCCACTGACTTTATCATTTCTCCTCAAGTCAACATTGGGATATTGATATTTTGCGTCCTATCTAATTAAGGCATCCTGAACACCGTGGTTTGTGATTTGGAGATGCCGGTGTTGGACTGGGGTGTACAAAGTTAAAAACCACACAACACCAGGTTATAGTCCAACAGGTTTAATTGGAAGCACTAGGTTTCGGAGCGACGCTCCTTCAGGTGGTTCACAATCCCTGATGAAGGAGCGTCGTTCCGAAAGCTAGTGCTTCCAATTAAACCTGTTGGACTATAACCTGGTGTTGTGTGGTTTTTAACCATGGTTCTTGCTTTTGTGGGTTCCATAAAAACTCACTATTCTGACACAGGAAATTTTATTGAGCATACTCTGACAAATACTGAGAGAACTAATCAAATAACCTGTTGGACTGATATTGATTGAAGGATAAATAGTGCCCAGGATATGAGGGAGGATGTCTGAATTCTTTCTGGAATATTGCCATGGGATCTTTAATTTTCATTGGTCAACGCAGGCAGAGCCTCAGTTGAATGAAAGACAGCACCTCTGACATCACAGCATTCTCTCAATGTTACACTCAGTGTCAGCCTTGATTCTATACTCACGTCCCTGAGACCACAGCCAGCATTTCTGCTACAGCTGCATTAGCAGAAACTGAGTTAATACGTAGCTTTTGCCTTTTGATGCCTGGCTTAAAGGTGCAGTTTCCATTAATACTGAAAATGACATACCAATGCATTTCATATAACCACATCAAACATTTACGATCAAAGGCAAATAAAGCCCAGCTGAATTGTATACTTGTTAAGTCATGCAACAGTAAAAAATACTTAAATAAAAATAAACCACTCAAGAAAACCTTCTACTCAGTTTTTTTTTCTCTACTCAATTACAATCAATGCCAAACTCATGCAGAGCATAGCAGAGATTATGAATACTCAGGGAGCATGAATAAAGTTATTTGAAATAAGAGTAAAATATATTTGAAGAAAACAATTCAATTTGCCTGTAAAGCTATATCGAGTAAATTGTTAGGATAATGCGTTAGAAAGATAGGGCAGAATTTTACAGACCCCACTCCATTGGTGGTTTTGCAGCTAAGAAAGGGGTTAATTTGTAGAAATCACTGAGTGACCTTCTTGCTAACCTTTGACTCCAACTTGTCCACATTTTAACATGGCATGGGCGAGATCCAGGCCTCAACTCAACTGAGGTTCCTTCATTGGCCAATGATTTGTACTTATATATTTCCTTTAGCATAAATACATACCATAAGGCTCTTTACGGGATTGTCAAATAATAGAATTTGACACTGAGGAATACAAGAAAATATTACGTCAGATCAAAAAAAAGAAGTGCTTTGTTGAATTTATATGGCATGTTGTGAAAGAGGAAAGAGAAGCAAAGAGTTGAAAGGGTTTAGAGAGAGAAATCCTGAGCTGGGGCTGAGTCAGCTGAAGATACACCCAGTAATGGTGGTGTGCTTAACTGTGGGGGTGCTCATGGCAGCCAGTATTGGAGTAGTACAGATATCTCAGAGGATGTGGGTGGTGAAGCTGGCAGCAAGATGGTGGAGGAGGGATGATAGCATAGGTCTCATTAATGGTGATGAGCTGGCTCAGGATTGGTGAGGTGGCATGGTGGTTAACACTACTACCTCATAGTGCCAGGGACCTGAGTTCAATTCCCACCTCAGGTAACTGTCTATGTGGTGTTTGCTTATTCTCCATGTGTCTTTGTGGGTTTCCTCCCACATGTGCAGATTAGGTGGATTGGCCATGGGAAATGCAGGGTTGTAGGGAGGTGAGTCTCTGAGAGGGTTAGTGTGGACTCAATGGCCTGCTTCCACACTGTAGGGATTCTATGATGGATTCTCTTTAAGCTTGATCTTTCTATTTCTTTTCCTTACTCTTAAATTAATCAAAATGGCGCCAGATTGTGACAACATTGGAAAAGCTTTTCACTGTATTTTTACTGTTTATCTCACTGTAAAATATATGAGACAATCAATCAATCAATCAATCATTCAATTCAAACATAGAGAGGGATGAGGCTGTGGAGGGATAAGGAACTTAGGCAACACCCTCTAGAGCTAATGGGATTAAGTGTTGACATGTAGTCAGTGATGGTCTACAATGAACTGGACAGAGGCATCTGCCTTTCTTCATGTAGGCCAACAGTTATTTGGCAAAATGCATTTGCAAAGACTCTGCATACTAATGGCTTGACATAGTCATGCAACCTCTGCTGTAAATTGCCTTCAACTTTTAATGTGTAGCCAATAAACACACTACATACAACATAGTGTCAGAATGCACAGCTGAATTGTGTAGGTTTTCAGAGCTGTGTTACAGCTAAGTTGTATAAGAATTGTGTAAGGTTTCAGAGCTGTGTTACAGCTAAGTTGTATAAGAAGTAACTCAACTAGGTATGCCCATCCCTGCATTTTGTTGTAGTCGCTAATGGCCACCAATATGGCATTACCTTCTCTCTGGAGAATGTGCAGCACCCTGACCATCAGGAACCTTGGACATTTCTAACTTAAAAGTGACAATGATGTGCTCACCAGATTCTGCTCCTGAGAAGAGAATCCAATGAGATGAAAATTCCTGAACTGGTGGACAAGACAGGTCTTGCAAGTGCATCCTTTGAGGACGAATATCTTCCTCCTCAGAGATAAAGATGGAGTTCCAGTCCTCTTTCTACGGCAGATTGCTGGATGCCACTAGCGGCTGCATAAAAAAGTGGGAATCAGTTTCCATAATAACACAATGCACAAGTTAAGAATGAGTCAGTAGTGTCACCATGGAGACAGCAAGAGCAACAAAGCACAATGAATCTTACACAGCTGTTTGCCCTTGGAGGTTTCCACAGCCCTACTGACAGGTTGCACTCTTCACCAACCTAGATCCTGCACCTTTTCCTCATACAGAGTGAGAAACTTCACTGTCTTCTCCATTTATGGCCTTCTCTTGTTTCAATGAGACAAAGGGAGGGAGGGCATATGATGGAAGTGAATTGGAGAGGTGTTAGTGGTGATGCAAGAGCAGGAGAGGTAGTGAGCTATCTGCAGTGAGTGAGTAGGTAGCAGAGAGGACAGGAAGGGTTCATAGTTTCTGAGGTACGTGAGAGCTAGTGAGAGCTAGAGAGCTAGTAGCTGATTCAGCATGAGTACTGGTGGCCCTCTGAGTATGACGTCACACAAAGTAAATAGTGACACCTAACGTTGCCAAACGGTGAGGGTCATTGATGTTCTTTTGGCACTGCCTCTGACCCTAAAGAGCACACTGATTTGGGCCATTATTTCCATATAGGCTGACTGTGTCTGGTGGCCTAGTTTCCTTTGGTGGTTCTTTCCACTGTCCTATCCACCAGCACTCCCAGGTCCCTGTCTGTAAAATGGGTTGGTAACTTCCCTTTGTGAGCTATTTGTTCAGTTACATGGATGCAGGACAACAGTGTTAATGGCACTTCCTGGCTATCAGCGTCTGATGTGGTGTATAGCTGTGGTTGAAACATAGTGGCAGCGGACTCAGTCCTGGCAGGAAAAAAGCATTTCATCAAAAAACTGAGAAATTTCAGCCCACATTTTTTGTTCATGCAAGATAATCTCAAGTATTGACAATGAACCATTTCTAACTCAGCACCAAATGATCGTGCTTGTACGTTTTTTGCTTTTGCATTTTTTAAGAAAAACAGGTTGGTTGGAAAACTGCATTTTTCAAGCATGCTGTAGCTTGCAACATATGAGCACTGCTGTAAGTTTCTATCACTTTTATATAAGCTGCCACTAACATTACAGAAAACTGACTTGGATGAAGGAATAGATATTTGTTTATCTAAGGTTTTGGCTGACAATAAATTTGTATACATATATACATTGTATAGGTGGAGCAAAATTTATAAAGAACATAGACAGAGTTAAAATGTGGGCAAAGTTATGGCAGTTAGACTTCTATCAGTAACTTTGGAACTGAAAAGAACCACAGTGGCTCAGTGGTTAGCCCTGCTGCCTCCCAGTGCCAGGGGCCTGCGTTTGATTCCAGCCTCAGGTGACTGTACAGAGTTTACACATTCTCCCTATGTCTGTGTGGGTTTTGCTCCCACATTCCAAAGATGTGCAGGTTAGGTGGATTGGCCATGGGAAGGACAGGGATAGGGTATGAGAGTGGGTCTGGGAGGGATGTTCATTGGAGGGTTGTCATGGGCCAAATGGCCTGCTTGCACACTTTAGGGGTTCTATGGAATCAAAACATTTAAAAACTAGGCAGGAGAAATAGACTTAGATGTTCATGCACATACGACAGTAAAACCTAGTGTTTGAAATGTCTCTCAAGGGTTAGTGGAAAGTTGATCTATCTCAGTGTCGTGAAATAGAAAAAGGAGGAAGGTGACATTTTACTTGTATAAGGCCTTGGTCAGACCTCACCTGGTGTACTGTTTAGCTTTTGGCACCAGACTTCAGGAAGGATGCTTTGGTTGTGAATGAGATCTAACAGAGTTGGCAGAATAACAGGATTTAAATACAATTCAGAACCTACTTGCATGAATTGGTTTGAATTCATTTGCACATAGGAGGTTGAAAGATAGTCAAACTGAGGAGTTTTAGATGATTAAAAAAATTGTTGCAGTGAAAACAGAGAAGCTGCTACAATCCAGAAGAAGGGAGCACCATTTCAAAATTATAACTAGGCCATTCAATCATAAACTCATACATCTGTTCCATATGAATTAAGGTAGACGTTTAGAATCATAGAACAGTGCAGCACGGAAAGAGTCCATTTAACCCATTACGTCTGCACTGGCTCTTTAATCTGTAATATATTTTCCAAAAAAGCTGTGCGTGTTGAATAAATTGAACAATTCAAAACTGAAAGTTTAGGATTTGTATTTGGTCAGGCAATCAAGCAATATGGATCAATAACAAGGAATTGGAGTTCAGGCTCCAATCAGCCAAGACCAAATTGAATATTGGAACAAACACAAGAGACATAGTTGTATTATTTTTTGTTCCTGTACTCCCATTTGCAATCTTACATTTTGATATTAAATAATCAATGCACTCTTACTACTTAACTAATCTATTGATTTGTGTGGTATGAATGCTATCAGCATTTCTCACAATGCTTCCTTTTGACACTTCTGCTTTATTTTCAATGGGATATATCTAATTTATTACTTCTTCTATGAGTTAAACGTGCATGCAGCAGTTTGATTAATAATCTGCTTGAATTCCAGTAGCCCGAAATCAATCTCTACTATTTTTTTGTGATTGTTGTACATTTCAGTGATCTATCTGCAGTGCTGTTGTGATCTGTTGATCCTGCTCACTTTGCAACTCATCCACTGTTACTTGCACAGAGTTGCATGATGGACTGGAGAGGTCACTGCCCTCAGAGGATTGATCATTCCATTTCTATTGTCGACCTCGTCCAACCACTTGGCAATCCCTAGGTGTGCCTATAGATCTGTGTAAAAATAGAACTTTGAGCAGCTCTGTGGTCTGTAATTCCCTGCCTTAGTTATCTGTGTGAAGCAGGGCAGAAGAGCATTATTGATATTTGAACCCAAAGCAGCGATACTCAGGTTCATGAGAAATACTTTTGACTCTATGTATGACCTATGCCACTAGTGGTTCTTTTGAAAATGTCAGAAGAGTTATAATGCATTTCTATGCAGATTGTACCGAGGGAATCATTGATCCCGAACACAAAGATGTCTTTGCACAGCATTTGGAAAGTGCTGTATGAAAGTTATCATCTTTTATTCAATCCAATGCTCAATCTGTTTCTAGTTTGGCTATAATAATAGCAAAATACTGCAGACTGGAAACTGAGAAAAGACACAGAGAAGAAACGTCAAACCGGATTGAAAACATGAATTTTGTTTCTTTTTCCACAGATGCTGCCAGGCCTGCTGAGTTTTTTTTCCAACATCCTCTCTATTTGCTTATATTATGGCTGTATTCGGTTGTGTAAGATGTTTCTGATAATCTGTTGAACGATTCCTGCTTAATGTAAAGGTCATGTGAAAATTATTCTATTTGCATTCCTTGACCTTTTCTATTGCTGAATAAATGTCCACTTATCCATCTTGATATCTTTGGATAATTCCACTGTAAAACCTTGATGACTGCTGTAGTAGAGAGAGATTTTTTTTCACTATTTACAATGTTTCTACACAACCTGACAATGGGATGAAAAGCGATGTATGCAGGTTTACTGATCACACAAATACAGGTGACAGTTTAAGCAGTAAAGATGAAAGAGCAAATTTACACAAATACTGATGGGATTGTGACTAAGAATGGAAAGTGGAGTGTATTATATGCCAATGTGACATCCCAAAAAGAGCAGAACAGAGTATTTGGTACATGGTGAAAGGTCTGTAAATGGTACAAACGAAACTTGAAGGAACCAGGCAGTACATACAGGTCAGCAGGAGGCGATGAACCCTGCAGAAATCAAATAAGCTCAAAGAATGCTGACCTTTATATACAAAGAACTAGAATACAAAGGAGTAAGAAGTCAAGTTTCAATTGTGCAAAGGCCTGGTTAGATGGAAACCTGGAGCATTATGAGGAGCCCTGGGCATCAAACTTTAGGAAGGAGATATTAGCCTTCATGAGAGGGCAGTTTACATTTATCAGATTGATATCTAAACTTAAGGTTGATGTTACAGGGTTAGTCCATCTTGGGTTGGCATTTAGGTTACAGATTTGAAGGAAGGATGAAGGAACAGGGTAACTAGAAAGCATTTACACTAGTTAATGAGTTCAGAATTAGGGCCGAAGTTGCAAAATGACAGTCAGACTATGTGGACCATTAGAAAATGAGTTGGGAATATCCCAAAGAGCTGGCACAGTCTCCAGTCTGATCGAAAAGCCAAGTCCTCCAGCTGTAGGTCCATTTAATAAGCAGACGATCTACAGGCCAATCTGCTCTTCCTTTTCAAAGGGTCTATCTCCAAGTGGCCACCAGGGTAAGAGTTCCACTAGTCCCTCTGTGATAAAGGAGGTGGGAGTATGAGAAGTCCAAACATAATGACTAGACTCCAACCGTGAGCTGCAAAGAGCTTTATGGATGGCAATGTTAGTGTTGTTAATCACAGCTCTGTCACAAAAGGGGAAATCAGACAGCATAATAACATCCTCACTGGGAGTAGTGCACTGGAAATGAAGCCTGCTATTTATAAAATATAGAACATAGAACAGTACAGACAGTACAGGTCCATCGGGCCACACTGTTGTGCTGAGCATTTATCTTAATCAGAGATCTGACTGTACTACCACCGCTGGCAGTGCATTCCATGCCCCCTCCACTCTCTGCATAAATAACTTACCTCTGACATCTCCCCTATACCTTCCTCCAATCATCTTAAAATTATGACCCCTCATAATAGCCATTTCCGCCCTGGGGAAAGGTCTCTGGCTATCTACTGTACCTTCTGCCTCTCATTACCATGTACACCTCTATCAAGTCATCTCTCTTCTTTCTACTCCCTAGTGTGGAAAGTTTGAGCTTATTCAACCTCTCTTCAAAAGACAAGCCCTCCAATCCAGGCCTCATCCTCTCCTCTGCACCCTCCCTAAAGCATCTACGTTCTTCCGAGAATGAGGAACCAGAACTGGACACATTTCCGAATCACCACAAAAGTTAAGGATATTTAAAAGTACGCACAATTTCCCAATTTACCCAGATTGACAGAAGGTTCAGACCAGTTTTCTGTACTTAACAGGAATTATTATCAATTGCAAATAAATAGTCCAAGTACAGATTAGCAATTATGAACTGTCAACATATAACTGCACATAAAACTCTAAACCAATTATAAAATACCCCTTCTACACACACATATGGACAGTCACAGACAGACCTAAAACAAGGGAAAAACTGGGAATGCAGTTTGAGGGACCCTGCTCACAGAGTTTGTCAGGATGTGATGCCACTTGATCCTCCTTCTCCAGATACTTTCACTTAGAGTCATAGAGTCATAGAGATGTACAGCGCGGAAACACACAGTTCAGTCCAACCTGTCCATGCCGACCAGATATCCCAATCCAATCTAGTCCCACCTGCCAGCACCCGGCCCATATCCCTCCAAACCCTTCCTATTCATATACCCATCCAAATGCCTCTTAAATGTTACAATTGTACCAGCCTCCACCACTTCTTCTGGCAGCTCATTCCATACACGTACCACCCTCTGAGTGAAATGGTTGTCCCTTAATTCTCTTTTATATCTTTCCCCTCTCACCCTAAACCTATGGCCTCTCGTTCTGGACTCCCCCACCCCAGGGAAAAGACTTTTGTCTATTTATCCTATCCATGCCCTGCATTATTTTGTAAACCTCTATAATGTCACCCCTCAGCCACCGATGCTCCAGGGAAAACAGCTCCAGCCTGTTCAACCTCTCCTTATAGCTCATATCCTCCAACCCTGGCAACATCCTTGTAAATCTTTTCTGAATCCTTTCAAGTTTCACAACATCTTTCTAATAGGAAGGAGACCAGAATTGCACGCAATATTCCAACAGTGGCCTAACTAATGACCTGTACAGCCCCAACATGACCTCCCAACTCCTGTACTCAATACTCTGACCAATAAAGGAAAGCATACCAAATGCTGCCTTTACTATCCTATCTACCTGCGACTCCACTTTCAAGGAGCTATGAACCTGCACTCCAAGATCTCTTGGCTCAGCAGCACTCCCTAGGACTTTACCATTAAGTGTATAAGTCCAGCTAAGATTTGCTTTCCCAAAATGCAGCACCTCGCATTTAGATTAGATTACCTACAGTGTGGAAACAGGCCCTTCGGCCCAACCAGTCCACACCGACACTCCGAAGAGTAACCCACCCAGACCTATTTCCCTCTGACTAGTGCACCTAACACTATGGGCAATTGAGCATGGCCAATTCACCTGATCTGCACATCTTCGGACTGTGGGAGGAAACCGGAATACCCAGAGGAAACCCACGCCGACACGGGCAGAATGTTTTATCTGAATTAAACTCCATCTGCCACGTCTCTGCCCATTGGCCTGTCTGATCAAGATCCTGTTGTAATCTGAGGTAACCTTCTTCGCTGTCCACTACACCTCCAATTTTAGTGTCACCTGCAAACTTACTAACCATACCTCTTATGCTCACATCCAAATCATTTATATATAAATGACAAAAAGTAGAGGACCCAGCACCAATCCTTGTGGCACTCCACTGGTCACAGGCCTCCAGTCTGAAAAACAACCCTCCACCACCATCCTCTGTCTTCTACCTTTGAGCCAGTTCTGTTTCCAAATGGCTAATTCTCCCTATATTCCGTGAGATCCATCCTTGCTAACCAGTCTCCCATGGGGAACGTTGTTGAATGTCTTACTGAAGTCCATATAGATCACATCTACCGCTCTAGCCTCATTATTCCTCTTTGTTACCTCTTCAATACAGTGTGGCTGATTCACACTTCGAATATCTCTGGCTTACTGGGTAAGGTCCACAGTTTATAGCTGCTGGAGGGGGGAGATAAATTAGCTTTCTTCAAGATTAAGATAGGTTTTTTTTCCCTGCAGGAAAAGAGACCACTCCTGTTTTTTGGCGATTTGATGCCTCTCACAAACATTCACACTCCCAAGCTGTTCAACTGCCTGGGAGCCAATCATAAAGTTGTAAGCAAGCAGACATCCTTTGCCCTTGATACCTGGTCACTCATACACAGATCAAGCAATCATTTGTTTCCCCATTCAATATTCATTCATACCCAGCGCCACAGGGGTGGGGGGTAGGGGGCTGCTATTCCTGTTTAGTCAAATAGCAGTGTAAACAATGCCTATAACAAGTGTCATGTTGGTTGCTTTTAAAAAATGCAGTAATCCTTCCAAAATACATGGTTATAACCCAGTCCTTTTACCATTTCAGTATCAAATCAAAGTACAGAAAAATAAAAAAACACTGAAGTAGCAGCAGTGAGTCAGTGTAGTAACATGGCGCTAAGGTTAGGTAGCTCTGATACTTTTGAGGTAAGGAAATTGTGCCCTCCTCCCTCAATCTCTTCAAGTAGCTTTTCTTTTTCATCTCCATTCTTTGGGATACGGATTTCACTGGGAAAGTCAGCCCCTACCATCCATTGTCAAGCTTATCCACCATCTACAGCTGATTCATGAGCGAGCATTATTTCACTTGCCTGGATAAGTTGACCTCCAACAAAACTCAAAAAGCTCAACACCATCCAACATAACACAGTCAACTTATTTGGCATCCTATCCAAAACCCCAATCATCCATTCCATCTACTGCTGACACATATTGGCAGCAGTGTGGACCATCTACAAAATCCATTGCAGTCACTTGGCAAGGCTCCTTTGACCATAAATTCCAAACTCATGAACTCTGTCATTTAGAAGTACCAGACCAGTAAACCAATGAGAATACCTATGGGATCCCCTCTAAGTCACACACCATTCTGACTTCAAACTGCATTCCTTTACAGTCCCTGTGTGAAAATTCTGGAACTCCCTCTCTCTCATCACTATCAGTGTACCAACATTTTGTGGCTTTCCTTTAACCATCAGGATTAATTGCCCATTCTTACTTGCCCTAGTGGTGAGCTACCTTTTTGAGCCACGACTGGCCATTTCATGTAGACACACCCACAATTACTGTAAAAAAAATGTAAGATTTTGACCCAGTGACAGTGAAGAAGTCGGAATATATTTCCAAGTCAACATAGTGAGTGGTTCGGAAAGGATTATGCAGAAGGTTGTGTTCTCATCCTCCTGAATGGTGGTGGTCATGTGTGTGGAAGATGCTGTTTAAGGAGCTTTGGTGAATTGCAGCAATGTCTCTTGTATATGATACCTGCTGCTGCCACTGACCATCAGTGACAAAGGGCGTGAATGTAGTGACAGTCAAGCAGGCTGTTTTGTTCTGGATAATGCTGATTGTTTTGCGTACTGTTGGAGCTAGACTCAGCCAAGCAAGTAGGGAGTATTCCATGGCTCTTCTGACTTGTGCCTTGTCAGTGATGAACAAGCTTGGGGGAGTCAGGAGATGAATTGTCTGTTGCAGAACTCCTGACCTCTGATCTGCTCTTGAACCTACTGTATTTATAAGGCTGGTCCAGTTCAGTTTCTGGTCAATAGTAACCATTGGGATGTTGATAGGGGCATTCAGTGATGGCAATGCCATTAAATGTTAAGAGTGATATTCAGATGTTTCTTATTGGAGATAGCCATTGCCTAGCATTTGTGTGGCATGGATGTTACTTAGCACATTTTAGCCCAAACCTGGATATTGCTGCATTTGGACATGAAAAGGCTTGTTTGCAGTCACATCAAGGAACATAAAGGAATCCTGATCCAATTTGGCAAGTGGGAAATGTTCCACTTGTGACTTGTAGATAGTGGACAGCTTTTGGAGAGTCTGGAGGTGAGTTACTCACTGATGCATTCCTAACTTCTGACCTGCTATTGTAATTATGGTATTTATGTACAGAATATGGTGAGTCGGTTCAGTTTGTGGTGATTGGGAACCCCTAGGATGGTAATTACGTCTTCTGGAGCTCTTCAGCTGATTGCTATTCAACAACTCAATTGGGAAAGAAGACTGACTTGATTAGAGGTGGCCAGCATTTCTTAACAAATTCCTTGAACCTCTGGCTTGTGAAAGTTCCTCTGGAAGTGGACAGGAACACAAACATTGCCATTATTGTATGAATTTTGATGTCTGTTTCTATTTTAACAAATTGAATATTTCTGTGTTGTTCACATTTCAGTCATTGCTAATCGTGTTGAAAGGTTTGTGTTCCCTTCATTATTTCTACATCAACTTATAGAAAAAAAACTGACACCTCCCTCTGGTACCAAAGGACAAATAAAAACAGCTGTTGCAAAGTTCGCAACGAGCTGCTGAATTCCTGCACACACCCAGCTCATCAATTATTGAACTGCAACAGCCTGGAATTAAACCTTTCCAACCTGCTTCAAAGTTAGCTCAAAATTAACTGCATTACTGCTAAATAATTTAAAGGTGGTAGACTCTGGTTTCAACTCAATAACTGTACTGGATATCAGACTGGATCCAAAGAGTAATTGACTTGATCCTCTTCCCATAGAAACAAAAGTTGTTTGTAGCAAGTTAAAAATCACACAACAGCAGGTTATAGTCCACCAGGTTTAATTGGAAGCACACTAGCTTTCGGAGCGACGCTCCTTCATCAGGTGATAGTGGAGGGCTCGATCGTAACACAGAATTTATGGCAAAAATTTACAGTGGGATGTAACTGAAATTATACATTAAAAAATTAATTGTCTGTTAAGCCTTTCATCTGTTAGAATACAGTGATAGTTTCGCTTCTTTCATGTGTAAATCACAAAACCTGTTTTTTAAAAGTTGCATTCTCAGGTTAGCTGTTAACAATGGTGATAGCTAGACAATATGTTGAAGGTGTTAGCCCCCTGTGTTCTCTGTCTATGCCATGATGTTTATGACATAGACAGAGAACACAGGGGGCCAACACCTTCAACATATTGTCTAGCTATCACCATTGTCAACAGCTAACCCGAGAATGCAACTTTTAAAAAAATGTTTTGTGATTTACACGTGACAGAAGCGAAACTATCATTGTATTCTAACAGATGAAAGGTTTACAGACAATTAATTTTTTAATGTATAATTTCAGTTACATCACACTGTAAATTTTTGCTATAAATTCTGTGTTACGATCGAGCCCTCCACTATCACCTGATGAAGGAGCGTCGCTCCAAAAGCTAGTGTGCTTCTAACTAAACCTGTTGGACTATAACCTGGTGTTGTGTGATTTTTAACTTTGTACACCCTAGACCAACACCGGCATCTCCAAATCATGTTTGTAGCAAAGTTGCCATTGCTTTCAGAATTTCATGTCCCATTTGTACCAGGCCTTGCGTGGAACAAGGCCCAGTTCAGCTCCTGTTGACCACCAATTGTAAGATAATTGGGTTTCTCCCTAAGCCAACTTTTCACACCTACCAGAAAGTTTTGACATCATATGATTTCAATAGCTATCATTTGTACTCAAAAACAATCATTTAGGTACCACTTGGTCTCATTTGCTCTGAAATGTATCCACTCAGCTAAGATTTGATATCAATTACATTCAAGAAGAATCGTTTAGCTGTAATTTGGCATCACAAGTGGTTATCAAGTGACATCACTGTCATCAGTTGGCATCAAATTACTCAACATTCATAATTATCATCATTTAAACGCTCTCGCTCTCAGAAGCTAACCCACAAATACTCTTGTGAATACCTCAGTTTAAAACCTCAGGATAAAATTTGGCTAGGTTTCACCCATCAATTTCCAACCCCAACTGAGCTTCTGTATGTTCTCCAGCACTGATTTCCCACCACAGGATTGCAATCCCCCAGATAGGGATATCTCCCAACTCCAACACTGCCCTCCCCCTCACTTATTGTTCCTTACTCCCAATCTCTCTTTCATGTTCTTTTGTTCTCTCTCTTTTTTTCTTCCCCTGCCATGAGTTTTCTCCCACTGAGTGTCTCTACAGTTCTCATAGAATTCTTCCCCCATTTCTATCTATATTGAGCAACTGAAATTCATTGGATTCTCCCTGAATCTCCCTTACATTCTTCAAATTCTTTCTGAATTCTCCCTAATAAGCACACCTGGAATACTCTAAACAGTTTGGAGGCAGTCCAGAGAAGGTTCTCTAGTCTGATACTCGGTACAGAGGGCCTATCTTATGAGGAAAGGTTGAATAGATTGGGCCTGTCCTTTTTGGAATTTAGAAGAATGAGAGAAAACATTATTGAAACATACAAGATACCTCCCGAATTTGACAGAGTAGATGCAGAAAGATAGTTTCCCCTTTTGGGAGAGTCTAGGACCAAATGTTATAATCAGAGGTTTAGGGGCTGCCCATTTAAGATAGTGACGAGGGCGAACTTCTTCTCTCAGTGGGTAATGAATTTGTAGAATTCTTCACCACAGAGGGCAGTCAACATTGGGTGATTAAATATATTTAAAGCTGAGATCAGCAGATTTTTAAACAGTAAAGAAATCATGAGTTGTGGGGCAGGAAAATAGAGTTGAGGATTATCTGACTGGCCATGATTTTGTTAAACGGTGAGCAGACTCAATGAGCTAAATGGTCTTATGGTCTTAACAAAGCTCCACCAATTCTGCACTGGTTCTCCCCGGATCCCCCCGATTATGTTCCCCAACTCTCTCTCCAATTCTCCTCCCAGTTACTGTTCCTCCTGATCCTGGAGGTCAGGGAGGTGAGTTGTCCAAATAAAGAAATGTTTGCAAAGGTTCATGAGGTCACACCACAAAAAGGACAGAGTGCCAGTAATGAGTGAGTTAGAGCTTAAATGCACCAGTAATAGCAGCTGCTCAAATGCAAGATGGCTGCCTAGGATTCAGCACAGTAGTGGGAGGCAGCAGCTAATTAAAAACTGATGGGGATCTGGGTTCAGATGGTTTTTACAGTTCTCATCATGTTTATGATCATCATCTTTAGGCTGATCAGAGCTTTTATTGTCCTCATTGTTTTTAATGGTTCTAATCATTTTTATAGTTTATTGTTTTTATGGCATTATGGTTTCATGCCACATAGCGTGGAAAAACTAAGTGAACAGCTTAATAAATTCAGATGTTTCTCAACCTACTAGTTTTCTTGTGTTTTTTTTTAAATCCATGAGATGCTGATTGCATTTGATGTCAAATTGATGGATTTGAGAACTTCCTTTAGCTGCCTTTTAGAGCTTTATTTTTATATCTTTGAGAGCTCTGTTTTAATGTATTTGAGAGTTTCCTTTTGGGATGCCTTCAAAGGGTTCATTTTGCTGCCGATAAGAAGAGCTTCAATACCTTGGAGAGCTTTATTTTAGCTTTATTTTTATGCCTTCATTGGAGATGTTGCTTTCTAGCACTTTGACATCGTTGTGCAATTCATTCATTCAAAATGAGAAGATTTGATGCCAAACGAGAGCTGCAGTGTTTTAAAAGCTTTGCCAGCAAGATTTTTTGGTAGAAACCCCATTGCTTTTAACACTCCTGTGGGTTTTATAATTTGGGGGAGTGATGGTGGTAATTGCTACCTGCTCCCAATTTTCTGCATTAACTCACGTCTGATTGATAAAGCACATTTATGCATATTTGAATTCTGCTTCACAGACATTAATTTTTCATGTGTTCTTCTCCTTAGAAAAATAAAATCTCAGCTTGTGATTTCCCTGCTCCCAGGGATAAGGTTTTAAACTAACTGCGATTTTGATGTCTTGTCTCAATGAGTACATTCAACATTCCTAGTCTTATTTCCACCAGTAGTAAATTTAAATATTTAAATAAATAGTTGGTTTATACTACTCCAGAAAGATGAACTTGAATAGTAATACAGAATAATTTTTATTGCCCTTAATACCTGAGCTGGTTGTTCATCAGCGTTCACATGATTTGAACAGAGATTTCACTTGATGTCTAAATCCATGAATTCTATAACAATGTCAACCATATGATGAGAGTCAGTAGGAATGGTCACAAAATCAAATGAACAACCAACACTTTGCAGATCAAAAAGTGACTTGTAAGACAAAATAAAATATCAGAATGCTACAAATTAAATGAAATTTAGAATTTGATAATAATCATTCTAAAGATAACTTTTCAGACACTTCGGTTATTTTCCCTGTGTTACCATTCCTGTGTGAAGGGCTGCCATCTCTTGATCTCTTCCTATTGCATCAATAGCATATGGCTAGGGGAATGGTTAGCTCACTCATCTGGGTGGCTGGATTCCAATTACACAGTAACGTCAACAGCACAGATTCAATTTCCCACACTGGCTGAGGCTACAATGAAGGATTCTCCTTGTCTGAGGTGCAGTGACCATTACCAATCATTCCTCTCTAATGAGAGAGCAGTTCTATGCTCTGGTAAGATCATGGCAACTTTACCCTATATCCTTTCTGTATTTTTTTCTACTTTAGCTCCATGCAAACTACTTACCATCCTATAGGTAGCCTGGTGGCTCAGTGGTTAGCTCCCTCAGAGCGCCAGGGACCCAGTTTTGATTCCAGCCTCAGGTGACTGTCTGTGTTGAATTTGCACATTCTCCCTGTGTCTGCGTGGGTTTTCTCCCACAATCCAAAGATGTGGAGGTTAGGTGAATTGGCCATTCTAAATTACCCATGGTGTTAGGTGCATTAGTCAGAGGGAAATGGGTCGAGGTGGCTTACTCTTTGTTGGGTTGGTGTGGACGTGTTGGGCCAAATGACCTGTTTCCACACTGGAGGGAATTTTATCTATCTATAGATGTTGTTTGGCAACTATTTACTTTCATGAATAAGGATTGCCCTTTAACTGTAATGGTGTTGTGGTTTGCAAATGTAGTAATGTCTAACCTGGCTTTTCTGGATATGTAGCTGCTATTTTTGCAGTAGCATTATGTTCAACTAATGGATTAGCATTTGGAATCTATGAATGTGATGTCTTAAGAAACTGCCTTGGGCTAGCTTACTTTTTTGTGATATTTACCAACTGCTTAGAGAAATGCATTTGTAAATACAGGGGCATGCCATAATCGTGCAACTCTGCTATAAGTTGCTTTCAGTTTATGAGGAAAACTGTGAAAAGTCAGCACATGAAGCACGCATCAGAAATGAAATGGTGGTGATTTTCAGAGCGGGAGGAGAGCTAGCTATTGTTAAAAACAGCAAGGAAGAGCTGTAACAGCAGTCTGCAACTTTGAACTACTGGGTGAGACGGAAGGGCTATGAATTTTTCCAGTATCTGGTGGTGAAAGTGAAAGGCGATATGAGGCAGAATTAGAACTTCTTTTGGTTACAATGGTAAAACTATGAATTATATAAAATTGAGTGAAAATGATTAACAAATAGTAGTGACTCTGTAATCAGCATGGGGAAAGAGAGCTGCAAGATGTATCACAATCTAGACATCACAGAGGATGAGAAAAGCCAGACTGAAGAAATTCGGAATGCCTTGAACATATATCTTGAACCCTCCAATTCTGTTACATATGAATGATATATGTTCAATATCAGAGCTCAGGAGGAGACGGAGACTATTGAGTAGCATGCCACAATGTTGACACATCTCATTCGTTCTTGAGTGTTTGGAAACTGAAGGATGATCTCATTAGAGATGGGATTGTCTAAGGCATGGGAGAGCTCATGGAGACTATGAATACAGGAGAGAGGAAAAAGCTAATCTGAAAAAAGCTATCAACACGTGCAGAAACTCCAAGGTTATCAATCATCAGCTGGAGGGTATTAATGAAAGAATGGATGGATGAGGCTTTGCAGTTTTCAAAGAGACAGTACAGGCTTAAGAAAGATAACATAATGGAAAATAATGAAGAAACATTTTCAGAACACTCATAAAGTAAGAAACAAGGCTGGACTGCTGGATGTGATCATTACGTAGGATACTATACACAAAAAAGGAAACCTGCCTAGTGAGGGAGAGAACAGTGCTCTAACTGTAAGAAGCTGAATCACTTTGTTCATGAATGTTTAACTAGAAAGAGGTGACAAAGGCCCATAGAAATGGCTGCTAATGTAATGAAGGATGAAGATTCTGATGAATCACTCTGCGTCACGCAAGAGATTGGCATTGTCAAATCGAAAGTTGATGAATGGTTTCTGACTATTAGATTGACGACTGCAAAAGGACAAGACCAAGCAAATGTGAAGTATCAGGTAGGCACTGGTGCAAGCTACAACGTGGAGAAAGTGGACTGCAGATGCTGGAGCTCAGAGTCAAAGAGTGTGGTGCTGGAAAAACACAGCCGGTCAGGCAGCATCCGAGGGGCAGGAGAATCGACGTTTCAAGCATCAGCTCTTCATGAGGAAACGAAGCATTCAAAGGGAAAGTTCAGACCACATGATGCAACAACAGTCATCCCAAGAAGACAAATCAAGGCAAATGCCCAGTGCAATGAGAGGAATGAAGATCGAGGAGAAAGTGAGGTCTGCAGATGCTGGAGATCAAAGTTGAAACTTTATTGCTGGAACAGCACAGCAGGTCAGGCAGCATCCAGGGAACAGGAGATTCGACGTTTCGGGCACAGGCCCTTCTTCAGGAATGAAGAAGGGCCTGAAGATCTACAAGTTTCAGATGCTGGAGCTCAGAGTCAAAGAGTGTGGTGCTGGAAATGAAGATCTACAAGTTTCAGATGGGAACATTTTCATCTCAGCTGAAGCAAACATGGTAACCCCAAACATACCAGAAGAGATTTGGAACATGACACTCACAATAAGGCATTGATTGCTGCACTCATCCTCAAAGATCTCAAGGTTGATTTTACAAAGTTTTGCATGCCTTCCTGGTGAATATCATCTCAAAGCAGATGACTGTGTGAGACCAGATCTGTAACTGCTAAAGACAGCAACAGATGCCTTCAAATCCAGCCATAAATACAGTCTTGAAAGAAGGGAGCAATGAAGAAAGTGTGAACTCACACTGGATTAGAGAATAGCAGCAGTGAAATAACTCAGAGAGCTGAAAATCTGCAGTATCCAAAGGATCTCAATACAAAATGAAGAGTTCTCACTATCCATGCCAACCACTGAAGAAAATTTATTTGAACTTGCAAAGGCCATATTTAATACCAAGATGGGAAGACTAGTTACTGTCAAGTGAAGCTGGGTAAAAGCAATAGGGCTGTTAACTACATTCTGGATCAAGGTTCAAAGTCGTTATGCACTTGGCACTTCCGCTGCTCTGGAAGAGTATCAATATAGACAGCATGAGTTATTCAGTGATCTTCCCAGATTGGAAGCTATCCTGGATGATCTACTCAGCTATAGATGTGAATATTTGATGGACAAAACTATCACAAATCACAATCACAATCTCATCTGACTGCTAAAGAGAGCTTCGCAGATGAAGATGAAGCTAAGCAAAGAAATGTTTAAAGCCATATATGCAGGTCATGTACAGATAGTGAAAACACTTTGCCTAGACCCTGACAAAATGAGGGTTGTAACAGAGATACAGTGACCAACAGATGTGAAAGCAATTTGTTGGATTAATGAACTGCCCAGCAAATTTCTTGCCTAATATCTCATCAGAATGAGAACTTTTACATAAGTTCACTGTTCAATTGAACACGGAGTAGCTTTTGATGTGAGTGAAACAGGACTTGGAACAATCCCAAGCGAAAGTGGGTGGTATAGATGCTGGAGATTAGAATCAAGATTGGAGTGGTGTTGGAAACGCACAGCAGGTCGGACAGCATCCGAGGAGCAGAAAAATCGATGTTTCGGGTAAAAGCCTTTCATCAGGAATGGAACAACCCTAGCCAGCACGGACAAACAGTTGCATTTCATTCAGGATGTTAAAGTAAACTTGTAATGATGCGACAATTGTATAGAGAAACAGTACCTGGCCATTGTCTTTTCTTTTGAGTATTTGAGTCCACACCTCTTTGTGTGAGGCAAGGTGACAGGAGAACCTGAACTCAAGCCACTCCAAAACCTCTTTCTCAAACTGCTTCTATCTACTCCAAATTATTTGCAATGAAACACAGAAACATACAAAATATAAGCAGGAGGAGGCTGTTCAAACCTTTGAACCTGCTCCCACATTCGATCTGATCATGGATGCTCATCCTACTCATCCTATTCCCACTTTCAACCCATACCCTTTGATGCTATATCTATCTTTTTGTTGAAAACGTTCAATGCTTTGACCTCAACTGCTTTCTCAAACACAAAGAATATTTCCTTGTTTTCAGAGATGCCATTTCGACATGAGATCCAAGCAAAGGAAGTTACGGACATTGTTAGCACACTGACAAGAATACACCATTAGTTCATAAGACCATAAGAAATTGGAGCATAATTTGGCCATTGGGCCCACTGAGTCTGCTCCACCATTTGATCATGGCTGATATGTTTCTCAACCCCATTCTTCTGCCTTCTCCCTGTAACCCTGGAATCCCTTACCAATCAAGCCTATCTATCTCGGTCTTAAGTACACTCAATGACTTGACCTCCACACCTTTCTGCAGCAATGAGTTCCACAGATTCACCAGCTTCTGGCTGAAGACATTCCTCCTCATCTCAGTTATAAAGGGTCATCCCTTCACTCTGAGGCTATGCCCTTGATCTGAATCTCTCCTACCAGCGGAAACATCTTCTCCACATCCATTCTATCCAGGCCTCTCTGTATTGTGTAAGTTTCAATGAGATCCTCCCTCATCTTTCTGGAGAATCCTCCACCGGTCCTCAAATGACAAGCCCTTCATCACCAGAAATCATTCTGTAAACCTTCTCTGGATCCCGTTCAATGCCAGCATTGCATTTCATAGATACAGGGCCCAAAACTGCTCATAATATTCCAACTGTGATCTGACCAGAGCCTTAAGCAGCCTCAGCAGTACACCCCTGCTCTTGTATTCTAGCCCTCTTGAAATGAAAGTTAACATTGCATTTGCCATCCTAACTGCCAACCAAACTTGCATGTTTAACTTAAGAATCCTAAATCCTAATTTCCTTTCTGCTTCAGATTTCTGAAGCTCTTCCCATTTAAAAAATAGTAAATTTTTAGTGCCTCTGAAGATGGTGTTTTCACATTTTGCTCTCAACCAAAATAAACTGAGTGACAACAGTTACTAGGTGTATTTATTATATTTCTCCACACAGAAGGGAGAGAGCATAAGATTTCCTGTAACCTGCTTTATTTTTAAAACTACACCATCTTCTTTTATCGTTTAAAATGATATCTATTCCTATTTTAAGTCCAATGTCCAGAACAAACCAATTAATTTTTATGCAACAAACATGAATGACCAGCGACTTCATCACAAACAGATGCATATAATAAGAAGCTGCTCCTTCACTGTAGACAGTTGATGAGGAGGCTGTGATGTCACCAACCACACTGAGTTCAGCATGAACATTAGTCCTAGAAGTCTATCATTCCCCACCCAGGATCAGCAAGAACAGTCGTTATGGCATCAACAATCACCAAGAGTTCAAATCCTTGGAGAAGGAATTCACCTCAGGAATGAGCTGATACAATACCAACATTGATCAACAACACACGAGTCCCATTAGGAAACCTGCACTATTTAATCATTACGTACGTAATGCATGTGGAGTGGCTGCTGAAGTGAAACAGACTAGAATTAATACACAGTTTTGCTCATAAATGGTAATTTTCTTTGTTGACCATGTATAGTGTAGAACCATATTAATTTGTAACGACAATGATAGTGTATTTGTAAATATAGTGTGCATTATGACTTGATCATGGTCGTGTTGTTTATGCTGGAAGAGCTTTTGGTTTAGGAGGAAGAGGCACTAAGAGCCTCCAAATGAAACATGAATCCTAATCCATCCAGCTGCCCTCAAGATATCCGTTTCAATTTGTGGTAAACCATAGCCCCATGTTCGAACTTCAATCTGTAAGGTTTCAACGTCATGGCTTGATCCTACCCTAACTGTGTCATATTATTTTGACTTCCCTCCTTTTTTTGTATCAATACGATAAAACTATGTGCAAAATTTCTGGCTTAAATCCCAAATAGTTCCATTTCAAGATCCAACCCCACCCAATGAGTTATTGATCTGTGAAGGTACACTTTATTTTAATCTTTCACCTTCAAAACATGATGAGATCTTATTAGATGTAAATCAGGAAGTTAGTATCCAAGAAACCAATACATAAATCCAAATCATAATTTCTCCCTTTGTTTCTTTACAATGGCAGAGATAAGATGCCTCAAAATTATAGATAATCAAAATTCCCATATCAAATCCATATTTTAAAAAGTCAAAGATTGCATTATTTTTTACATTTACATAATGTGATCTCTTGAGTTTGACAGTGTAGGACAAGGATTCAGTAGGGTAATTTGAGAAGGGATATTAGATTACTTCACAGAATCTTCTAATTATTATTTTTCATCAAGGGGATTGTCTGTCTTTTTTATGTCATGCAATAATTTCTCTTGTGCACAAAAGTGTGAATCATTGCACTCAAATTAGTAAGTGCTGTCCTGTGTCATTACTCAATAATGATTAGAAACATCTGTCAAAAGCAAATTCAGTCTGAATTCAGAAAGTGATTCCAGTAATTATTTTTCATCTCATTAAAAACAGGCCTGCGACGTGATAACATGTACAGAAAGCTCTTAGGGGTTACTTATCCCATTGAAAGTTACTACACACTGAAATATCACACAATTCAATTGCAAAAAGCCCTTTGACAAGTCAGTATTGTTTAATAAGTGTCTTCAAGAATTTAATTTTGGGGAACTTTCATTTACTAAAGCACAACAACCTCCAAAATCATGTTATGCTCACTTATCAATTCACTATTACCTTGTTAGTGGCAGTCAGAGGAATCAAGTTAGTTTAAAGATTGTAAAACTAGTAATCAGCAGGTATTAAGGGTGATTCTCTTAATTGTTGATGCTCACTTTGGGATGATGGAGATTTGTGCTTCGAACTCAGCCATAATGCTTGGAGGTCTTGTACTCCAATGGTATTGTCCCTTCCTCTGAGCAGGAGGTCTGGGTTCAAGTCTCAATAACTTCAGAAATGTGTCATAACATTCCTGAACAAGTCAATTTTAAAAAACCTAGATATCATTCTTCCAGTGGCTGTTTCGCATCGGTCCTTCCATTATAATGAAATAATTGTTGACTAAAAGCTGATGAAATAAATCATGAACAAATCTATTTTTGCGGTCCTTATTGGAGGATAAATGCTAGCAAGATCTCCTGGTGAGCTCCCTGTCATTGGATCTTTTATGTCCATCTGAGAGGGCACACAGGACCTCAATTCATACTGTCCTGGAGCATCAGGTAGAATTATCTGTGGAATTCAATATGGACTGTGCAGTCTCATTCATCAGTTGAAGAGTTGGTTTAAACTCTGTGTTGTTTCTCAGGCCTGGAGTAGTTAAGGTGTAATCAAGCATTGGCCTACCCACTCAATCAAACTGCCACTCGGGTGAAAACATTACTCTCCACCCTCCTCTGTCCCAGAGTTGCTAGCCAATGAAAGGTTGACCACTCTCCAATACTGGCATCGCCTCTTGGAGCAGCCTCCCCTGCCAATATAGGTTCATGCCTATGGGGGAGTGGGGTGGGGGAATTGGCTATGTACCTGTAGACAGGTGGGACCCAGAATGAAGGCTTGACCTCAGCTTTATATTTGCCATTTCTGCCTCGAAATGGACACTACCGAAACTTCTGTTTCCAGTATGTGGCAGTTGCTTTTATCAACATCTGATATTCCAACCATCACCATGACTTTGATATAGCCATACAAGGCTAGTGCAGTTGTCAAGCAGCATGGGCCAGGCAGCACAAAGAAACTCGCATTCTTTAGTCTTTTAGATGCAAAAGCGGATATGTCGTCTCTGTATCAGAAATATGATCAGCTACAGATATCATTAACTGCAAATGCTAGTGGTAGTGTTGCCAAATTCAATTGGATTATTTTGTATACAAGAGAAAGTAAAAGCTTATGATACACTTCATCTGCTTCATCTTAGATGGTGAGCTGAATTTTTAATTGCCGGTGAAGATGTGGTTTGAAATTTACAAACTTGAAGTCATCTTAGGATCCCTGTGGGACTGTCTAAAATATTCAAAGTACTGTCAGGGAGAGAATGGGCTGTTGGGGTGTGAACTGTAGACATGGTCACAGCCATTTAACCTCGTTAAGGGTTCATTAAAGGGCTGGTATGGTCAGAGATGCAATTTTAAAAGTTTATTCCAATGAATCCAAACAGTAAGGAGCATGTGGTGTCTACCAACACCCTTAAGCTGTTCAGGGAGAGGTGGGCATTGCAGGGAGTGGAGTGTTTTATTTCCCCCTCCAACTCTTATTTTGATTTAATCCCTTCCATCCCCTTCACTGTTTGATCATGCAGCATTGCCCTCTGAGAAGGGCACTTCTTGTCACTGGCCACTCAGGTGTATCCTTTCTTCCTGGTGGTGGGTAATTGAATAAAGATTTGTACACCTGTAGTCTTTCACTGTGTCTCACACCTGCACGCACACAACATGGGTGCTGGGGATAATAAATTTTTAAAAAAACAGGAGGTTTAGAGTCTCCTCAGAAAAAAAAGAACCCAAACATTCTGGTAAATGTTAGAGCACAACTATCAGATTGGTCGTTGACCCATGGAAAGGTTTGTCTTCTAATGGTTAAAGTGAGGGCCCTGGAGTAATTTGTGCTGGAACATCGGTGTATCCTTGGTTTGGCCCAGTAGCCCTCATTCTCATGTACTTTCACTTTTAGGAAGTTAGTTATTCTTTTCAGCAAGGCCCCAGCTTGGCTGTTGCCCACCTTTGCCATGGGTATCAGACAGATATTTCCCAACACCTGGAGAAACTAATATCACCTGTTATGTGCTGAGCTCAGCTTCTGTCCGATTGGGCCGTTTGTATTGAAGGCAGATGCTACAACAGTAACGCAGTTGAAATGGCGGTTGAGACGCAGTGTTCATCCAGGTGTCAGATTCCCAACCCCATTTGGAAGTCTTACTCTCTACCTATCTTACGGTCAGGATACTGTAGTTTTTATTGGTAGCCAACAAAGCCAACACCTGGACGTCCCATTGTATCGGGCAATTGGGACTCTGTGTGAGAACCTCTCTGGCTATGTCAAGGGCACCTTGAAACCCATTGTACAGGAGACCCCCAGCTTCTGTCGCAACACTATAGATTTCTTACAGAAACTAAGCACCCACGGCTCAGTCAATGTCACAATAGATGTTTCAGCACTCTATACCAACATCCCCACAACAATGGCATCGCTGCAACAGTCTCAGTAGTCCATACCAACAACTACCAACTTCCAGGCACCATCCTACAACTCATCCGCTTCATCCTTGACTACAACACCTTCACTTTTGACAACCAGTTCTTCATCCAGACACATGGAACAGCCATGGGGACCCTAATATGTCAACAATTTCATGCACAAGTTCAAGCAGAACATCTTTGTTTTAAAGGACCTCCAACCAACACTATAGACCAGAAATATTTGTGACATATTCTTCCTCTGGACCCATGGTGAGGAGTCACTGACATAACCACACAGCGATATCGACAGGTTTCATCCCACTATTAGGATAACCATGGGCTACTCATTAGAATCAGTCTCATTTTTGGATGCATCTCCATTAAGGACGGGCACCTCAGTACCTCACTCTACCGCAAACCCACGGATAACCTCACGATGCTGCACTTCTCTAGCTTCCACCCTAAACATATTAAAACAGCCATCTCCTATGGACAAGCCCTATGCATACACAGGTTCTGCTCAGATGAGGAGAAATGCAATGAACACCTGAAGGTACTGAAGGACACCCTCATAAGAACAGGATATGATGCCAACTCATCAATTGCCAGTTCCGATGTGCCACAGTGAGAAACCATAATGACCTCCTTAGGAGACAGACACAGGATGCAACCGATAGGGTACCCTTCATTGTTCAGCACTTCCTGGGAGTGGGAAAATGATGCCAGGTTCTTCACAGCCTGCAACACATTATCGATGAGGATGAGTACCTCACCAAGATCTTCCTAATGCCTCCACTTCTCACCTTTAAACAACTGCCAAACCTCAAACAGATCATTGTTCGCAGCAAACTGCCCAGCCCTCAGGACAACATTAACCACAACACCATACAACCCTGTCATGGCAACTGTTACAACATGAGTTAAACCCTTATGCTAATTTAAACACGCAACACAGAAAAGATTTACCCCATGCAGTAATCTGTGAAAATTCGAGAGGCCAAGCACTATTTAAAGTAAAAATTAACACACTTTATTTCTTAAATTATAACAGAGAATAATTAACTAATAACTATTTACAACTCCTTCCTCTAACCTATCTTATACTTTTCCCTTCTACAATATTAGTCCGATAAAACTCCAATTAAGATTTACAAAGCAAAACTTTTTATCTCAAAACAGGCAGCTTTCAATTTTCTCTATATTCCTGTCTTCTTTTGGGGGGTTCTGCTTCACAGGTTATGGATCGATAAAGGTACATTTAAGAGAGCTATTTCTCTGGGCAGTGTGTGGATGCCGTTGCTTGGCAGTTCTCCTCCCAACTGTTCAATTGTCCCCAGTCTTATACCCTCAAAGCATCAGATTGTGTCATTGGCTTTGTCAATATACTCAATTCGAACTTGATTGGAGTTCCATAGCTTTCGGGGTATACAGTTGAACCGTGATTATCCAAATATCAATTATCCGAATATCAGATTATCTGAAGGAGATCTCAACATCCCGATGGAAGCATTACATCAAAGACATTTTTCCAACATTGATCGAATCTTTTGTTTACAATGATTAAATACGAACTCGGCTTACTGAACTGCTGCCGATAACAGTTGGGAGCCCAGGCATCGTCTCCAAATGACTGAGCTCCCACCCTCTCTCTCCCTCACAATTTTCCTTGAATTCTACAGAGGGGTATACCCTAAACACACCCCACCCCCTTTCCCAGATCATCACTCCAATATTGTCCTGTACAGGGTAAAGGTGGAACTTATCAAAACATTGCAGTAAAAAGTTGTGTGTGTGGTTGTGTGTGTGCGCTCACGCTATCTGGAGACACCCCCCAAAAGGCAGCAGCAGGAGCAATCATGTTGTTGGTGTCCAGTCCGGCTGCCCTGGAAAGGGGGCGGGGCGGACAGGGATGGTGTTGGACGGGTTTAGGGGATGGGTGGGGTGCAGGGTTGAGGAAGGCGGTGTATATGGGTGGAGGCAGGCGAGGGTCGGGGATGGGCGGTGGGGCAGTGTTG
>NC_057710.1:141076899-141117053 GCF_004010195.1 Chiloscyllium plagiosum | reverse complement strand
CTTTTTTTTTATCATATTACACAATTTACCTATTTATATATATATATGGCTTTTTTCTTCTTCTTCTTTAACACATTACCCCATTTACCTATATATATATATATATACAGGTAAATGGGGTAATGTGTTAAAGAAGAAGAAGAAAAAAGCCATTTTTTTCATATATATATATATATATATATATATAAACATGAATTATATTCAAATCTCATCTAAACTCTCACAGTTAAATCCACGTTAACACATTTGCAATCACATTTTTATAACCCGCAACCTATATTTTTTAAAATTAAAAGTCTGTAACATAAGAGTCCAACGAAATAGTCTCATATTCTTGTCTCTAAAGCGATCTAAGAATGTAAGCGGATTGTGGTCAGCATACACAACCGTCTCCGACACATTGTTCATGACACACACATTAAAATGCGCAAGGCCAGAACCAAACTCAATAGTTCCTTTTCGACTGTGGAGTATTTCCTCTGGTGGATTGTTGATCTTCTTCGAAAAGTAACCAACTGGCAGGTCAATCCCATCCTCATCTTCCTGACGGAGTACAGCTCCAACTCCAATGTCACTAGCATCGATGGTGACTTTAAAAGGTTTTGAAAGGTTTGGTGTAGCTAAAACTGATTTGGTGGTTAATATCGATTTCAAATGGTTGAATGCCACCTGGCATTGTCCTGTCCACCGAAACTGTGTGCTCTTCTTCAGCAAAGCGGTTAATGGTGCCACTGCTCTGCTGACTTTTGGAACAAACGTCCGATAGAATCCGCTGAGTCCGACAAATCGAAGCACCTCTTGCTTTGAGATTAGTCGTGGAAATTCCTCAATGGCCTTCGTCTTTGCATCCAATGGGGTCAACCTTCCATGACCGATGTTAAGTCCCAAGAACGTCACTTCTGCTTTCGCGAATCCCATTTTAAGTTTATCACCAGTTTTGCTTCTCATAGTCATTCAAAGAACTCTGCCAACTGTACCATGTGATCTTTCCAGGACTTACTAAAGATCACCACATCGTCCAAATAGACTGCACAGTTTGTTAACCCAGCCACAACTCTGTTCATGGGTCTTTGGAATGTGGTGGGCATGATATTCATTCCAAAGGGCATCACTTTGAACTGATATAGCCCATTCGGGGTTACAAACGCAGACATTTCTTTCACCATCTCTGATAAAGGGACCTGCCAGTAACCACGTATTAAGTCCAACTTGTCTGACTTTCTCGATACAGTCTTCCAATCTAGGAATTGGATATGAGTCTGATTTTGTAACGGCGTTGACCTTCCAATAATCCAAGCAGAATTGTTCAGACCCGTCTGGTTTGAGAACTAAGAAGATCGGTGAACTTCACTCACTCTGGCTTGGTTCGATGATGTTCTCGTCGAGCATGGTCTCCACCTCCATCTGGTCCTGTTTGGCTTTGAGAGGATTAAGCCGACGGGGGTGTTATTTTATCAGAGCAGTATTCCCTACGTCTACTTCATGGACAACAGCATTAGTCCTCCCCACTTGATTCTTACATATGTCCTTATATTGCTATAATAAATCTTCCAACTGTGTTCTATGCTCCTGAGACAGATAGCTTACTAATGTATCCCATCCCTCAAGGACTTCTTCATTTTTTAAGCTATTTTGACGCACATCAAAATCCACATCATCTGGATTTGATTCCTCCCTCTGCGGGACAGTAACTAACTCCTGTTTCTCCAGTTCTTTCTCTCAAGTGTAATACAGTTTCAACATGTTCACATAACATACCTTTTTTTCCTATCTGGTATCTTTACTACATAGTTCACCTGACTCAACTTTTTCTAATTTGATAGGGACCACTAAACCTGGCTTTGAAGGGATCTCCCATCATTGGTAACAGTACTAACACGTCATTCCCTCCGGAAAATGTCCGAGTCTCGGAGTTTTTATCTGCCACCTGCTTCATTCTACACTGTGCCCTCTTCAGGTGCTGTTTAGCGAACTCACCTACTCGAGTTAATCTCTCCCTCACCTCTGATACATAATCTGAGTGTGAGATCTCCGACTTTAGTCCTGTCAATTTTTCTTTAATTAATTTCAAAGGGCCTCTCACTACATGACTGAATATTAACTCGAAAGGAGTGAACTGAGTAGATTAATTTGGGACATGTCTTATGCCAAACAATACGAATGGGATACCTTTATCCCAATCATTAGGGTTGTCCTGACAGTATACTCTCTACATGGTCTTCAGGGTCTGAATTGAAACTTTATTGCTGGAACAGCACAGCAGGTCAGGCAGCATCCAGGGAACAGGAGATTCGACGTTTCGGGCACAGGCCCTTCTTCAGGAATCCTTCCTGAAGACCTTCCAAATCATTCCTGAAGAAGGGCCTGTGCCCGAAACGTCGAATCTCCTGTTCCCTGGATGCTGCCTGACCTGCTGTGCTGTTCCAGCAATAAAGTTTCAACTTTGATCTCCAGCATCTGCAGACCTCACTTTCTCCTCTTCAGGGTCTGATGCCACCTTTCTAAAACTCCCTGGGATTCAGGATGATACGCACTGGATTTAAAGTGCTGTATACTTAAGCTATCCTTAACCTCCTTAAACAGCCGAGCAGTAAAATTTGACCCTTGGTCCAATTGAATCTCTCTGGGTAGCCCATACTGTGTGAAGAAAGCTACTAACTCCTCTACTACACTTTTTGCCTTGATACTCCACAATGGAATTGCCTCTGGAAATCTGGTAGACACATCCATTATGGTGAACAAATACTGGTTCCCACTTTTAGTTCTCGGGAGGGGCCTACACAATCAATTATAGCCCACATTAAAGGTTCTTCAAATGCGGGAATTGGCAACAAAGGTGCTGGCTTTATTATCGCCTGTGGCTTATCTACCATTTAGCATATATCACATGTATGGCAAATGTTAACCACATTCTTGTGCATTCCAGGCCAATAAAAATGTTTTTGTACCTAAGCCTGAGTCTTTCGTACCCCCAGGGGACCACCAACAGATAGTTCATGTACTACCCGTTACACTTCCTGTCTGTATGTTACCGGCAACACAATCTGGTGCACTTCGGCCCATTTCTCCTCTGCTCTAACCAACCGTGATCTCCATTTCCGTTTCTGGAATATTCTGCATCTGCATATATATCTTTTATTGTCTTGTCTTGTTGTTGCAAGTCTCTTAGCCTTTCAGGGCTAAACACTTCTGTCTGATCCTCTGCCTGTTCAGGTATTTCCTGCATCATTACGTCAAATAGGGCATCCACTAACTGAACCTCAATTTCATCATCTTTTTCTTTACTTTTTGCTTTATGCTGTGACTTATGATAGTGGGATCTGGTTACCACACAATCTAGACAAATACCAGGATTTTTCTGTTTTAGCTGCTCAGGTTCTTGGTCTTCCTTGGGTTTTTCCACAACAAGGGGTGTCACTCCCACCTTGGATCCTGCCAAATCATTCCCAAGAACAAACTGAATTCCTGGAACTGACACTCTGTCAATCACTGCCACTGTAACATCCCCAGTCTTAAGTTGGCACTCCAACCTGATCTTACATGGGGGAACGCTAAATTTCTGTCCATCTATCCCACAAGTTACCACACTCTCAGGTAATAGATCAGAAAGAGTGCATATTTGCTCATCTCTTACTATCAGTGACTGATTAGATCCTGTATCTCTCAAAGTTATAACTTCTTGTCCTTCTCCCCCTGTTCTTTCTGAGTAAACCTTACCCACATTGGCAAATTCTTTGTAGAGATCAGGTACTAACTCCATACCCAGCCCCTGCCTAGGCTGTGCACTCTCCTCCAGCTCCTCAGCTCTTCTTGGGGTCTCCTTTACTACCTTCACTAATGCCACTGGCTTAGCTTCTTTTACCACATCTTTTCCCACAGTTCCTTTCTTTAATGACCAGCACTGTGACTTTACACATGCCACCTTCTGGCAGTGAAAACACTTTATCTCAGCGCCCTTCTGAAGCCACCGGCACTGTAATTTTCTGTGTCCCATTTTACCACAGTGGAAACACCTGAGGCCTTTCACCTCCTTTTCACCCTCTTGGGCTTCTTTTTTATCCTGTAGTAAATTCTTGCCAGTGTTCTCTACTCTTGGTTTCGTAATGTAGGATCTATCCTTCTCCCAACTTCTACCTCTCACAGGACAAAATTCTGGCCGGAAGCTTGTCTTAATGCATCAACATGTACTCATCTGCTAATTCTGCTGCCCTTCTCACTTCCTGAACGTTCTATTCCTCCACATGAATTCTTACCATCTCTAGAAATGAGTTTTTAAACTCCTCCTGCAGAATAATCTCTCTTGGAGCCTCAAATCACCTAATCTATTTACAAAGCATGCACCCTTCTGTCAAATTGACTAAGTTTAATTCTTTTGAACTCAACATAAGTCTGACTTGGTTCCTTCTTTATGTTTCTGAACCGCTGTCTATATGCTTCTGGTACCAATTCATAAGCACTTAAAATAGCCTGTTTAACCTCTTCATAATCTCTTGACCCCTCATCTGACAGTGTGGCAAATACCTCACGAGCTCTGCCTACCAGTTTAGTCTGAACTAGCATTACCCATAAATCCTCAGACCATTCCATTTGCCCAGCCAATTTTTCAAATGAAATAAAGAAGGCTTCAACATCGTTCTCATCAAAATGTGGCAGAGTTTTGACATAGTTATATATGTCACTGCTTTCTCTTTTAAATTCCACCCTGTTAACTTGACTTTGCTGACTGTCAAGCAACACTCTCTCCCTCTCTCCCACACTTTCACAGGCACACACACTCTCACTCTCTCTCCCTCACATGCACACACACATAAGTCTGTGGGGTGAATTTGCATTTGCAGATTTGCATTGAGAGTCATGCGCCCACACCTCCTCCCTCACCTCCATCCAAGGCCCTAAAGGAGCCTTCCACATCCATCAACGTTTTACCTGCACATCCACCATTATCATGTATTGTATCCGTTGCTCTCGATGCAGTCTCCTCTACATTGGGGAGACTGGACGCCTCCTAGCAAAGCGCTTTAGGGAACATCTCTGGGACACCCGCACCAATCAACCACACCGCCCTGTGGCCCAACATTTCAACTCCGCCTCCCACTCAGCCAAGGACATGGATGTCCAGGGCCTCCTTCACCACTGCTCCCTCACCACTCGACGCCTGGAGGAAGAACGCCTCATCTTCCGCCTCGGAACACTTCAACCCCAGGGCATCAATGTGGACTTCACCAGTTTCCTCATTTCCCCTTCCCCACCTCATCCCAGTTCCAAACTTCCAGCTCAGCACTGTCTCCATGACCTGTCAAGCAACATCTTCCTTTCCACCTATCCATTCCACCCTCCTCTCTGACCTATCACCTTCATCCCCACCCCCATTCACTCATTGTACTCTTTGCTACTTTCTCCCCACCCCCACCCTCACCCCATTTATCTCTCCACCCTGGAGGCTTCCTGCCTGTATTCCTGATTAAAGGCTTTTGCCCGAAACGTCGATTTTCCTGCTACTCGAATGCTGCCTGACCTGCTGTGCTTTTCCAGCACCACTCTAATCTAGACTCTGGTTTCCAGCATCTGCAGTCCTTGTTTTTACCTAGTTGATTTTTCTAAATCATTTATGTAAATGACAAAAAGTAGAGGACCCAGCACTGATCCTTGTGGCACTCCACTGGTCACAGGCCTCCAGTCTGAAAAACAACCCTCCATCATCACCCTCTGTCTTCTACCTTTGAGCCAGTTCTGTATCCAAATGGCTAGTTCTCCCTGTATTCCATGAGATCTAACCTTGCTAACTGATATATCCTATTTTGTTCAAAAAGCACACAATCTCTAGGCAGTCAGTACATGTGACATTTTATAAATTCCTATTTGGAAATAGAACCAGCCTGACTGAAGGTTGGAATAGTCAGTCTCTAACTTCACACCTTTAATGCATTGTCTGAGTTGAGTTGCCATTTTTTAAAATAAAACCTTAAGTTATCTGGGGAATGTGACTTGAAAGATGTTCTGGGATTTAGATATTAATGAATTGAAACCTGCATCTCCATTCAAAGTGGTTAAAGACTTAACAGCAATCTTGGTTTGCTCAATACATCACATCAGGTGTATGACACTCTTTGATTTTCTGTGTCCTATGATCCTGCCCTACTAGCTACCTGACGAAGAAGCAGCGCTCCGAAAACTTGTACTTCCAATTACAGCTGTCAGACTATAACATGGTGTTGTGTGATTGTTAATGTAGTTTTTATTGACCTACCTTTCCCCGATATGAGTTACATTGAGTTTTTTTGAGGGGTTTTAGCCACAGGGCCTAGCAAGTTTTCTTGCCAAATCTTACTAAACTTGCTACATTAGCTACCTAGAATGCTGCTATGGCTTCTCTCACTCTGGCAAAAGTGAGGACTGCCGATACTGGAAACCAGAGTTTAGATCAGAGTGGTGCTGGAAAAGCACAGCAGGTCAGGCAGCGTCCGAGGAGCAGGAAAATCGACATTTCGGGCAAAAGCCCTTCATCAGGAAGAGAGGCAGGAAGCCTGTTATGGTGATGGTAATGGTGTTGGTGAGGGTGAATGAGGGTGAGGATGGAGGTGATAGGTCAGAGGGGAGGGTGAAGTGGGTAGGTGGGAAGGGAGATTGGCAGGTAGGACAGGTCATGAGGACAGTGCTACTCTCACTATGGACAGGGTGCAGCAATGGTTTAACAGCCTGATGACAGGACTGATGCATGAAGAGAGATTGAAGTGGTTAGGACCCATACTCATAGGAACCTATAGCATTCTAACAGGATGAGAGACTGGAATAGCAGGAAGGATGTTCCTGGAAGTCAGGGTCTCCAGAACCAAGGGTGACTGAGTGAGGGTACATGGTGGGCCATTGAAGACTGAGATGAGGTTGTTTTTTTTCATCCCAAAAGTGGTGAGCCTGTGAAACTTGTTGCCACAGAAAGTAATTTATGTCAAAACCTTAAATAGTTTCAAGAAGAAGTTAAATGTAGTTCTTAAGTCTAAAGGGATCAAAGGGTTATGGACACTGAAGATCAGTGATCCTTGCATCAGTGGTGGCTTTAAAATGCTGCAGTGGACCTGAATGAACACTGGCACTCAGAAGGTGCCCTGCTTGGTCAAGGGTGTTTACGTTAGATGTCAGGGAAGGGAAAGATGGCACCGCGATTCTCCGGTCAACAAGCAGGAGGCTGGAAGAACACAGCAAGCCAGGCAGCATCAGGAGGTGGAGAAGTCAGCAGAGAACTTCTTCAAAGTGGGAATCCTTTGTAGAGTCTACACAGTGCTACAAACCTGGTTAGAGATTAAAAAAAACTGTAGATACTGGAATCCAGGGTAGACAAGCAGGAGCCTGGAAGAACACAGCCAGCCAGGCAGCGTCAAGAGATGGTGTTGAGTGGGTGGTGCAAAGGAGAGGAGTCCTTGAGGACTGGCAGAGGATGCCACGCCACCAGATCCTGGCAGCCTGGTCCAAGATTGCCACTCTGGTCAATGCCATTTCCATCATTCAGACAAGCAGCAAACAGTACAGTAAGGAAGTCAATGACATTCTCCACTGCAGCAGGCTAAGGGCCACCAGCTTCTCTCTGCTGCTTCACACTTAGTGTTACTGTACCCACCACCCAGCAAGGCTCCTGCTCCACCACTTGCACTGTTGTATGGAAATACCTTCCTCTCTCACTCTAAATCTCTCCTAACTCTCTGTACCTCCCAGACCACTAACCCTACACTACTCTCTGTGCTCACAGCCTATCACAAGCAGGGAGAGCTTGTGGAAATGGGGGATCCCCAACATTCAGGTTTCCTACCTCAAACAAGGAGAGAATCTCAGCCCTCGCAGGAGAGGACCAGGACCACTTCTGTGGGGATATCAAGACGTCTATGTCGTACCATGTTTAAAAATGTTACTGCTTTCATGTTACATTTTGTTGCTTGTGTTGTCCTGAATGTCACTGTCCCAGCATGCAGCAGAACTTTACGGCCAACGTATGATGGATCAATGACTGTGGTGAGAGCTTGCTGCATCATCTGGGAGTGAGAAGAATAAGATCTATGCAGGGCAATGGATGCTGCTGACACCTTTGATCCTCATCCTGCAACATCCTTATTCTTTCCCAGCCTCTGTGTCCAAATGTATTGGTGTGAACATATTGGCCAGTGATGTCTAGGACACAGACATGGAACGCAAACAATGGGGGGAGGGGGCAATGCATGAGGATGGCCAGGGATTAGGGACCCTGCAATACTTGGGTCTATGCGTAATGTCCTTTCCCTTTAAAATCCTCAACACCAATGAGTCTTGCAGCCCCCTCCCTTGCAGGTCAAGTCACTAACCCTTCCCACTCTGAGTGTGGTTGCAGCCATATTCTTTCCCATTGCACACTTTTGACTTGGAGAAAGTGAGGACTGCAGTGTCAGTAGAAAAAATGTGGCGCTGGAAAAGAACAGCAGGTCAAGCAGTATCCGAAGAGCAGGAGAATTGACGTTTCAGGTTTGACTTCAAGCACGATGGAAAGTGACAGTTAATGCTCCTCATCTAGTAGCTCCAGCTTCTATCCCTACCTGTTAGTAAACCCCAGGTATCCGGATCCTCTTTCTGGTTACCCTTCCCATAATTCCCTAAGTCCCCGCTGTGGTTCTGTTCGCCGAGCTGAAAGTTTTTGTTGCAAACGTTTCGTCCCCTGTCTAGGTGACATCCTCAGTGCTTGGGAGCCTCCTGTGAAGCGCTTCTGTGGTGTTTCCTCCGGCATTTATAGTGGCCTGTCCCTGCCGCTTCCGGTTGTCAGTTTCAGCTGTCCGCTGTAGTGGCCGGTATATTGGGTCCAGGTCGATGTGTTTATTGATGGAGTTTGTGGATGAGTGCCATGCTTCTAGGAATTCCCTGGCTGTTCTTTGTTTGGCTTGCCCTATAATGGTAGTGTTGTCCCAGTCAAATTCATGTTGCTTGTCGTCTGCGTGTGTGGCTACTAGGGATAGCTGGTCGTGTCGTTTCGTGGCTAGTTGATGTTCGTGGATGCGGATCGTTAGCTGTCTTCCTGTTTGTCCTATATAGTGTTTTGTGCAACCAGGGAATTCCTAGAAGCATTGCACTCATCCACAAACTCCATCAACAAACACATCGACCTGGACCCAATATACCGGCCACTACAGCGGACAGCTGAAACTGACAACCGGAAGCGGCAGGGACAGGCCACTATAAATGCCGGAGGAAATACCACAGAGGCGCTTCACAGGAGGCTCCCAAGCACTGAGGATGTCACCTAGACAGGGGACGAAATGTTTGCAACAAAAACTTCCAGCTCGGCGAACAGAACCACAGCAACGAGCACCCGAGCTACAAATCTTCTCACAAACTTTGAATCCCTAAGTCCCCAGCCAATCCATCTGCAGGGGTCTGCCAACCTTACCCTCCCAGCCCTTGGCATATGAGATGACCACGCCAGCTATTGTCATAAACTCTCTGCCATTGAAGCCTGAGTGCTCCTGACTGTAGACAAACACCCCTTTTACGTGACCCCCCATCGCTCCAGCACCTCCACCCATACTTTATTATATCCCCTACCCTCATGACAGATACTTGTTTTTTATCTTGCTCAGGATGTAGGCATTACAGCCAATGCCAGCAATAGGCTTCATGACAGCTTTCAGAATACTTGCCCCAGATTGCAGATCATTTGTGCGTTGATGGGAATGGAAGCCTCTTCTACGGATGAGGTCAGCCACATTCCGATGTGGTGTTCTAGAGTGTGATGTGTTTATGGTGGCCTGCACTAGGGGGAAGTCAGCAAGGGTGATAACTGCCCAGGCTACAGTACTGCCTTTGTCATGTGGAAAGAAGATGAGGTGGTGTGATTGGTTACAAACCGTACTAGTAACTGCTGTGATACAGCTGTGGGTCTGGGCTGTCAGATTCCACACAGATCTGCAGTGGATCCTTGGAAGCAGCCAATTGTATTAGTGTTTAATGGGGCTCTCCCATCATGACTCTAGACGGGATGGCCACCTACCCCTTTAGGTCGCAGTCCAGCAGTTGGTATAATCCTGTGACGTATCCTGGGACACCGGTGGCAGTGAGGTGTTTTGCTCATCTGGAGGAAATAGCATCAAGGACGATAGACTCTGACCCTCCCATACCTCCTTCACACGTGATGGCAGCTTCAGCTGCGAGTACTTCACATGAATCCTCTTCAACAACAACGAAAGGTGAATTGATCCTGGACTTGCTGGCCCATCTGCTCTTCCTCAATCACCCTGTATTTTTGAAGCAATGTACCACAGCGATGATGACCCCTATTGTGGTTAGTGACAGGTCCAATGAACTTGTGTGGTGAATAACAGAAGCAGAGTAGGGCCTTGGTAATGATGGATTGGCGTCATCCTCCTCATGTAGTGGAACATGGAGCAATCCAACAAGGATGGGCATGGAATGCTCTACGTGGGACTTTGTCATAGGGGAACTTATTCCGATGTGTGCAGCACAAGCCTTGTCACATAGATTAGTAAGAGATTGTAAGTCAGTTCAAGGTGAGAGGAAATCAGTTCCATGCCCTTGTACAGCCGAGGAGATCCTAGATATCCTCTGTGTATTGTGACCCGTAACACTTTTGAGGTCATCTGTGCTCATTGATTGTCACAGAAGTGATGATCTTCAATCTGCAATGCCTGATGACATGGTGGAAACTGCCTGTGACCAGGACTGTATCCCACACACTTGGAAACAGCATGGATTTCAAATGCAATCTACTGTGTCATCAGCCTGTACCTCAAAAGTGTCTTATTATTTACAACTCATCCTTAAAGAACCTCACATTACTCAGGAGAACATGTTCCTTTCATCCTTATATCCCTGTTGACCCAATCAGTACTGAGCTTCCATACACTCATATCCTACTCTTTCAGTTATGTCTTTTCCCCACGTTAATCCTGTTCTTATAGCTGAGACAGGCTAAGTGTTAGATTGTCTCATCCCTCCATCACAGCCAGGGTGGTTGTGACTGTTGATAACCATTCCCTTCTGCAGTAACCCATGTGCTCCAAGTACATTACCATCTCACAGCCTTGTATGTTGGGTTAGCCCCTCCCTTACAATAGTGGGCCCTCTGCAGCCCAGCCCACTGCTCCCACATTCCACCAACCGACTTCCTCAGCTTCCTACTACAGCAGTGGCTCCTGATACCAGAGAGCAGACCCACAGGACTGACCATGATCCCTACCCCCCCACTGACTTGGAGTGACAGCCCTGACTGATCGCTGAGCAGCTCCCTGACTGACTCACCATGAGTACATTGACTCGGTTGAACTGGACCTGCAAGACTCTGGACCATGGCCCATTATGGACTCTCTGACCTTGACAGACCCAGTTGGCAAAACTACTATCCATAACTAAGCCACTGAACTGAGATCAAACGTTGCTGTTGACTGATGGAACACTCGAACTGATATCAGTCCCTCTTGACTCGACTCTTGGCTGAATTCTCCTCTCTTTGACTTTGAGACATGGCCATTTAGTTGAAGCACATGCTGTGCGTTTGTCGCTTGAGTTGCTGGCACTTGGTAGAGTGGTATTAATCGAGCATGGTGCCATACAACAACATGTCCATCCCATTGGCTGATCAGAGCTACCAATCAGGACAAGTTGCCTAGCTTTGTGTCTGTGCTCAATGGCACGGCAACACAGAAGAACAATTCTCAGATGCTTTTTTGTATATCATATAACATAGAACAATACAGCGCAGAACAGGCCCTTCGGCCCTCGATGTTGCACTGACCTGTGAACTAATCTAAGCCCATCCCCCGACACTATCCCATCAACATCCATGTGCTTATCCAAAGACTGTTTAAATGCCCCTAATGTGGCTGAGTTAACTACATTGGCAGGCAGGGCATTCCACACCCTTACCACTTTCTGAGTAAAGAATCTGTCTCTGACATCTGTCTTAAGTCTATCACCCCTCAATTTGCAACTATGCCCTCTTGTAAAAGTTGAAGTCATCATCCTTGGAAAAACACTCTCACCAATCACCCAATCTAATCCTCTGATCATCTCATATGTCTCTATTAAATCCCCCTGAGCCTTCTTCTCTCCAATGAGAACTGGCCTAAGTCCCTCAGTTTTTCCTCACAAGACCTTCCCTCCAGACCAGGCATCATCCTGGTAAATCTCCTCTGCACCTTTTCCAATGTTTTCACATCCTCCTGTAATGGGGTGACCAGAACTGTACACAATATTCCAAGTGAGGAAGCACTAGCGTTTTGTACAGTTGGAGCATGATATTACGGCTCAGGAACTCAATCCTCTACTTATGCCTTCTTAACAGCACTATCAACCTGGATGGCAACTTTCAGGGATCTATGTACATTGACACCAAGATCCCTCTGCACATCCACATTACCAAGAATCTTTTCATTGACCCAGTACTCTGCCTTCCTGTTATTCTTCCCAAAGTGCATCACCTCACATTTAGCTGCATTGAACTCCATTTGCCAACTCTCAGCCCAATTCTGCAGTTTATCCAACTGCCTCTGCAACCTGTAACATTCTTCCACATTGTCCACCACTCCACCGACTTTAGTGTCCTCTGAAAACTTACTAATCCATCCAACTATGCTTGTGTTCAAGACATTTATAAAAATGACAAACAGCAGTGGTCCCAAAACAGATCCTTGTGGCACAAAACTAGTAACGGATGCAAGGCTGAATATTTTCCATCAACCACCACTCGCTGCCTTCTTACAGAAAGCTAGTTTCTAATCCAAACTGCTAAATCACCCTCAATTCCATGCCTCTGCATTTTCTCCAACAGCCTACCATGTGGAACCTTATCAGAAGCTTTGCTGATGTCCATGTTAACTGCCCTACCCTCATCCACATGCTTGGTCACCTTCTCAAAAAACTCAATGATGTTTGTGAGAACACGACCTACCCTTGACAAACCCATGATGACTAACTCCAATCAAATTGTTGCTTGCTAGATGATTATAAATCTTATCATTTATAATCCTTTCTAAAGTTTTTCCTATGATAGACGTAAGGCTCACTGGTCATAATTACCTGGATCATCTCTACTGCCCTTCTTGAACAAGGGCACAACATTTCAATCCTCCAGTCCTCTGGTCCTAAACCTGTAAACAATGACGACTCAAATATCAAGGCCAAGTGCTCTGCCATCTCCTTCCTAGCTTTCCAGAGAATCCTTGGATAAATCCCATCTGGCCCAAGGGACTTATCTACTTTCACACCTTCTAGAATTGATAACATCTCTTCTATACTAACCTCAATCCTTTCTAGTCTAATATCTTATACCTCATTCTTCTCCTCTACAATATTCTCCTTTTCCTGAGTGAAAACCGATGAGAAATATTTTTTTAGCACCTCTCTAATCTCCACAGGGTCCATACACAACTTCCCACTTCTGTCTTTGACCGGCTCTGTTCCTACCCTAGTCATCCTTTTATTCCTCACATACCGATAGAAAGCTTTAGGGTTCTTCTTTATTCTACCTCTAAAGACTGGTCATGTCCCCTCCTTGCTCTCCTTAAATCTTTAAATCCTTCCTTAGCTAATCTGTAAATGTCGATCACCTCATCTGAACCATCTCGTCTCAACATCACATAAGCCTCCCTGCTCCGCTTAACAAGTGATACAATTTCTTTCGTAAACGCTGGTTCCCTTACCTCATCACTTCCTCCCTGCCTGACAGGGACATACCTATCAAGGGACATGCAATATCTGTTACTTAAACCAGCTCCACGTTTTGATTGTCCCCATCCCCTGCATTTTGCTGCCCCATTCTATGCATCCTAATTTTTGCCTAACCACATTATAATTGCCCTTCCCCCCTCTATAACTCTTGCCCTGTGGCATGTACCAATGATCCATCACTAAACTAAACATAACCGAATTATAGTCACTCTCTCCAAAGTGCTCACCTCCCAATAAATCAAACACCTGGCCTGGTTCATCACCAAGTACCAGATCCAGTGTGGCCTCCCCTCTTGTTGGCCCTTTGACATACCGTGTCAGCAAACCCTCCTGCACACATTGATCCATCCGACGTACTGGAGGTAGAGCATTTCTAGTCAATGTTGAGGAAGTTAAAGTCCCCCATAATAACCACCCTGTTCCTTTCACTACTATGCAGAATTGTTTTGCCAATCGTCTCCTCCACATCCCTGCAACATTGCAGAGGCCTATAAAAATTCCCAGCAGTGTGACCTCTCCTCTCCTATTTCTAACCTCAGCCCATACCACCTCAGTTGACCACCTCATACTGAATTTAAATGTACCACAATAGTCAATAATAATTTTACAGTCAGAATTTCATTGCTCAGCAAAACTTCAATTATGTAGAGAAGATGAAAGATTCTTACTTGTGCACAGTTTCTTCAGTTAAATCAACATCAGTACCATCCTTGGTATGCACAATGTCAAACGGACATGTTAATTCATTCTCATCCACTCTGAGATCTGATAACTTTAATATTTCACTGTATCAGTCACAATAATTATGAAAACATTGTTATTTTATTTAAAGTCAAACCACTGAAATTAATAAATTAATATTAAATAATCTGCAAACAGGAGCTCCTCTTTCAATATACCTGCCTCTATTTGCTTTGCTTGGATGAGGAAAGTCATCCAATTCCATGAAACCAGAAAATCTGTTCATCTACCAAAAGAGACATAAAAGCCTCAAAGTATTATAAATCCTGTATGGTAAAAGAGTACACCAACCTAATTTAATCTCCAGAGAAAAGATTCTGCATTTTACTTGGTTCTTACAATCACCAAAACACCAAAAGTATCCTTCCTCAGCCAAACATCTTTACAATCAACAATCTACCTTCCAAACAGACACAAAAACATCAGCAATTGGAGAGATGCGTATATAGTCATAGAGTCATACAGTATGGAAACAGACCCTTTGGTTCAACTCGTCCATGCTGAGCTGGTTTCCTAAACGAATCTGTCTGCGTTTGTCCAATATCCCTCTAAACCTTGCCTATTCATGTACCTGTCCAAATGTATATTAAATGCTGTAACTGTACTTGCATCTTCCACTTCCTCTGGCAGTTCATTCCATATCCAAATCACCCTCTGTGTGGAAGTGTTGCCCTTTGGGTCCCTTTTAAATCTTCTTGCTCTCCACCTTAAAATTATGCCCTTCAGTTTCCCTACCCTATGGAAAAACACCCTTTGCTAGTCACCTTATCAATACCCCTGATGATTTTATAAACCTCTATGATGTCACTCCTCAACGTCCTACCCTCCAGTGAATGAAGTCCCAGCCTTTACAGCCTCTCCTTATCGTTCAAACCCTCAGATCCCAGTAATATCCGGTAAATCGTTTCTGCACTCTCGCCAATTTAATAATATCCTTCCTATCCTCCCTGCAATATGACCAGAACTGTACACAGTACAGTACTCCAAAATTGGCCCCCCCAACATCCTGTACAACCACAGAAGTCCCAACTCCCATTCTCAATGGCCTGAGTAATGAATACAAGCACACTAAATACCTTTTTTACCACCCTGGCTGCATGTGATGCAACTTTCAAAAAGCTATGTACTTGAATTTCCTAGGTCTCTGTGCTCAACAACAATTCCCAGGGTCCTACAATTATTTGTGTAAGTCCTGCTCTTGTTTGCCTTACCAATGTGTGACACCTCAAATCTATCCAAATTAAACTCCATCTACACTCCTCGGCCCATTGGCCCAATTGATCAAGTTCCGTTTGTAATCTTAGAAACCTTCTTCACTGTCCACAATACCAACAACTTTTGTCATTACAGCTTGATCAATCAGCTGTGAAGCAGGAGGTAATCACATTTGACTTTTAAAGAGCCACTATTCGCAGGGATAATCCAGGCATCATAGGCCGCACAAGAGCACAGAACTGTTTTTTTTTGCCATCTCAAACTATAAGCCATCACTTTTGTACTCTTTTATGCAATATTGCCTTTATTCAGTGATGTTTGAGGTGGGAATGGTGGGACAACTTATTAGTAAATGTACAGCACTTACAGCCCTCTACTGTATTGTGTGACATGGATTGTGCCTCATTCTTTGGAATAAAGTCTCTATGTCAAAGCTCCATGTACAGGTATTCCATAGCTCTTCTTGTCAGACTTATAAGTCCATGATGCTTTCATCTTGGATACATCATTCTCACAGTCACAAACTATTTATCACTTTTAGATCTGACAATGCTAATGTGCTGCTGAAGGGCTTATGCTTGAAACGTCGATTTTCCTGCTCCTCAGATGCTGCCTGACCTGCTATGCTTTTCCAGCACCACACTCTCAACTCTGATCTCCAGCATCTGCAGTCCTCACTTTCTCCCAATGCCAATGTGCTATATGACGTGGAGCGCTTTGTTAGATTATCATTGGACAGCTCTCCAGTAGCCATCTTTATAGGCTAGCTTTGTTTCTAGCTAAACTTGTACACAAAGTGATTCAGTTTCTTGCATCAGTGCACTGATTTCCCCACACTGGACATGGTTATTTTTCCTCTGTGTGGTGTATTCTTCAATAATTCAAAATTTCTGAGGACAGCGTGAAACAGACTGATATGCCAGAGCAGTTTGGTGTTAGGAAAGAGGATGTGCTGAAAATTTTGAAAGATGTAAGGATAGATAAGTCCCCTGGGTCAGATGGGATATACCCAAGGTTACTATAGGAAGCAAGGGAGGAGATTGTTGCATCTTTAGTGATGATTTTTGCATCCCCACTGTCCATTGGAGCAGTGCCAGATGATTGGAGGGTTGCAAATGTAATTCCCTTGTTCAAGAAAGGGAATAGGAGTAATTTGGGAATTACAGACCACTCAGTCTTACGTCTGTGGTGTGCTAAGTATTGGAGAGAAGTCTGAGAGATAGGATTTATGATTACTTGGAAAATAGGTCATGCCTCACAAACCTTATTGAATTCTTTGAGGATGTGACAAAACACATTGACGAAAGTCGAGTAGTGAATGTGGTGTACATGGATTTAAGCAAGGCATTTGATAAGGTTCCCAATGGTAGGCTTATTCAGAAAGTAAGGAAGCATGTGATACAGGGAAGCCTATCTGTCTGGATACAGAATTGGCTGGCCCATAGAAGACAGAGGGTGGTGGCAGATGCAAAGTATTCAGCCTGGAGCTCAGTGACCAGTGGTGTTCCATAGGGATCGGTTCTGGGACCTCTGCTCTTTGTGATTTTTATAAATGACTTGGGTGAGGAAGTGGAAGGGTGGGTTAGAAAGTTTGCCAATAACACCAAGGTTGGTGGAGTTGGGGATAGTGTGGAGGGCTGTTGTAGGTTGCAATGGACATTGACGGCATTCAGAACTGGCCTGATAAGTGGCAGATGGAGTTCAACCTGGAAAAGTGTAAAGTCATTCACTTTGGAAGGTTGAATTTGAACGCAGAATGCAGGGTTTAATGCAAGATTCTTGGTGGTGTGGGGGAAAAGAGGGATCTTGGGATCCATGTCCATAGATCCCTCAAGGTGTCACCCAGGTTGAAAGGTTTGTTAAGAAGGTGTATGGCTTTCATTAGCAGAGCTATGCTGCAGCTCTACAGAGTACTGGTTAGACCACACTTGCAATATTGTGTTCAGTTCTGGTTGCCTCATTATAGGGCAGATATGGAAGCTTTAGAGAGGGTGCAGATGAGGTTTACCAGTATGCTGCCTGGACTAGAGGGCATGTCTTACTCAGAAAGGTTGAGAGAGCTAGGGCTTTTCTCTTTGGAGCAAAAAAGGATGAGAGGTGATTTGGTAGAGGTGTACAAGATGTTGAGAGACATAGATAGAGTGGAAAAGTCTATCACAAGGGGGCATAATTGTTAAGTGATTGGAAGAAGGTTTAGGGGAGATGACAGAGGTAGGTTCTTTACTCAGAGAGTGGTGGGTGTGTGGAATGCACTGCCAGCGGTGGTAGTAGAGTCAGATACATTAGGGACATTTAATGATTCTTGGATAGGCACATGGAAGATAGTACAATGAAGGGTATGTAGGTTAGTCGGATCTCAGAGTAGGATAGAAGGCTAGCAAAACATCAGGGGTCGAACGGCCTCTACTGTGCTGTACTGTCCTGTGTTCTATGTTCTAATATCAACATCCTATACTCTGGCCTTAATCTTTCTACAGGCTCTTTTGCAAATATTCTTTCATTTTTCCAAGATCAGCATAATGCAAAACCTGATCTGTCCTACTGTTGGTACTCTCAAACTGATAGTTGATAACCTCAGAGTTTCTACACTCTCTTCACAGTCGATTTCTGCACCCTTGGTATATCTGGTCTTGTTGCAATATTATCTTTGGCACAAGTGATCCCACCATTGATGAGATCAACTTTCATTTCTCTGAACTTAGGATTCAGCTACATGTATCAAAACAGTAACATACTGATCAATAGCTTCTCTCCTCTCCTGACCTCTGAGTTGAACGTGCACCATGCTGAAACAGCATTAATGTGTGCCGTCAAAGTCTTTAGGATAAAACAAAACTTGTAGTGGAAACAGAAAACCCCATTCTCATGTGTTAAAAACACATATTGTCCTTTGTTTTGACAATTCCTCGAATAATTGCTCCAAGATCATTGACGTTTAGATAAGGGGAAATACAGAGCAATTCCTTATAAAGGTCTCCGTGATGGGGGCCCAAGTGTGGCAGAATTGGAGAGGAAGCATGGTGAAGCCAATCTCAAAGTCGAGGGCACCATCTATTCACATGCAGCATGGTAAGGTTCTCCCTGGTACTGACAATTTGCTGATTGACAGGAATGAGTCTTTCGATGACCCACCTTACCTCATTAATATTTATGTTCTGATCTTTCAGAACTCGCCTGACAAGCCAGATGTCAGGGAGGCTCCATATGGAATTGGCAGCAAGTACCTGACAGAATCAGCTCGTTACTTACATCTTACAACCTCCAAGTTGGAGACCAGTAGCAACATCTCAGTGTATACTCCATGGGTACTGAACACACACCCTCCACATCTACAGCCAATGGCACCGGATGTGAACTAAGAAACCTCATGGCACATCGGCGATCCAGTTACAGCATGCTTCTTCACTTCAATGCTTCAGCTGCAATGGCAACTCTCATTGCAAAACTACAGCAAGGACTGTGGGCTCAGGGGCATGTATCCAGCTCATAGACTGGACCAAGCTATATCTCTGGGTGCTTCATTCACTGTCATAGCTCTCACTCATTCTGAACTGACTGGGAAGCTCACAGCATCCTTGTCTTGCATTACATTGCCTCACCTTGCCTTTTTGCTCTTTGTCCCCTCAGCCAGAGAGACCTTTACTGCTCACACTACCGTTGTCTTGCTGTGATGTTTAATGCAGATTCAAACTAGGGAACTTCCTGATGAAGGGCTTTTGCCCGAAACGTCGGATTTTCCTGCTCCTCAGATGCTGCCTGAACTGCTGTACTTTTCCAGCACCACTCTACTCCAGAATTTGTTTTCCAGCATCTGCAGTTATTGTTTTTACCTAGTCGGAAGGCCTCAGTCAAGTCAAGGAGAGGAGCCTTTGTTCAGGGGTTCCGAAGAAACAGTCAATCAAGGTCAGGTTCAGATACCAGTCAAGGTCCTGTTCATACTATTCACAGTCAGGATGCTCTCTTCATAAGGCACGCGGAGTTGAATGATGGGCAGCATGCTACCCATCTCTTGTCTTTCTACCCTGTTTTGGCTATTTCCTCATCGAATTGTCCTTCACTGCTAGAGGGATGGATTTTAAAAACAATGAGGTTATACTGCAGCTGTATAGGATGATGGTGAGGCCACACCTGGAGTACTGTGTGCAGTTTTGGTTTCCTTCCTTGAGAAAGGATGTACTGGCACTGGAAGGGGTGCAGAGGAGGTTCACTAGGTTGATTCCAGAGTTGAGGGGGTTGGCTTCTGAGGACAGACTGAGTAGACTGGGACTATACACATTGGAATTTAGAAGAATAAGAGTGGATCTTGCAGAAACAAGTAAAATTAAGAAGGGAATAGATAAGATAGAAGGAGGGAGATTGTATCCAGTGGTGGGTGAAACCAAAACCGGGGGCATAGCCTCAAAATAAGAGGGAGCAGATTTAAGACTGAGTTGAAAAGGAACTTGTTCACTCGAAGGGTTGTGATTCTATGGAATTCCCTGCCCAGTGAAATAGTTGAGGGTGCTTCGTTGAATGATTTTCAGACAAAGAAAGGTAGATTTTTGAACAGTAAAGAAATTAAGGATTATGGTGAACGGACGGGTAAGTGGAGATGAGTGCTCAAAAAGATCAACCATGATTTTATTGAATGGTAGAGCAAACCCAAGGGGGCAGATGACCCACTCCTGCTCCTATTTCTTATGTTCTTATGCAATGAGACAGTGGCACGCATCACTGGAGATGGAAGTGGGTGGTATACCTATTCATGTTGATACAGGTAGATAGGATCCAGAGCAAGTAAGTTGGCAGCACAGAGGGTTAAAAGTGTCATGGTGGGGAGGGAATTGGTTGGGGTGGCAGCAAGTGAGGAAAGATGTTGCAGACTGTACTGAGAGTGATAGAACATAAGACTTGATGTAAAGGCAGAGTGTGAGCCTACCTAAGGAAAGATAATGGAACTTACCTTAGCAGAGCGAGAAGGTCATTGATAGTCTTCCTAGTGCTGGGCATTCCTGAGACTGTTTGTGACCTCAGTGGCAATCTTGGACCAGCCTGGAATTGTTTGGTGCCATGGCCTCCATTTCTGGTTCTGGTGGAGGAGCTAGTCCTGTGTTGGTACCATGCCACCCTGCTCGGTAACAAGGCAGCAATGCCCCCCTGTCTGCCATGTCCAGCACAAATGTCAAGGACCACGTGGGGCAGCTCCAGACTGACAATGCACAACAGGCTTTTAAAGATGTCTCGGGTGGTAGAGATACCTGTGCTACTGCTGAGTTGTCAAGTTGTTCCAGGAAGCAAGCGGATTATGATGTAGCAGAAATCAAACGTGAGAGATGCCGAGGGGCATAGTAAGTTATCAATTAAATGACTTTGGTGAGAAATAGTGAGAAAACTCACTAGGCCTCATGACAAGAATCACTCCACGTAACCCAACACAGCTCAAACCTGGCCAAAAAAATTTAAGATTTAGTTCAAAGATTTACCATGCTCAGTTGATAGCTAAGATAGCGGGCCATTTTAATATTATATTAATTCAAGGACTTCTCTTTAATGGCTATATATTATTGATGATTTAATTACCTGTCACAAAGCAACTAAATGTCACTTCAGTTTATTGCTGAAGTAATGTCTTTCTACCACCGCTGCCTCAGGCTGATTACACAGGGACATGAGGACGAGATAATTTGTGTCAAGGGTGCATGTCCTATCAAAAGGACAAGCAGATGAGCAAAGTGGGTGGTGTGGCCTTTTATATAAGACATTAAAGTAAATCAAAAGCAAGAAGTGGTACAGAGTCAGAAGGTGAAGAATCTGTGTGGGTCGAGTTGAGGAACCACAAAGGTGAAAAGATCCTGATGGGAGTCATGCACAGGTTCCTAAGTGGAAAATAAATCAGAGAATAAAAATAGACATGTCAGTAATGATCATGGCAGACCTCAATCTGCAGGTGGACTGGGAAAATCAGGTTGGCACCAGATCCTAAGGAAAGGAATTCACGGAATGCCTATGAGACTTCTGTTTGAAGCAGCATTTGGTAGAGCCCAGTAGGGAACAGGTAATTCTGGATTTAGTGATCTGTAATGAGGCAGACCTGATTAAGGTAAAGGAAACCTTAGAGAGCTGTGACCATAATATAATAGAATTCAGCCTGCAGTTCGAGAGGGAGAAGTTGGAATCAGACATGACAATATGACAGTTGAGTAAAGGTAACTGCAAAGACATGAAGGAGGAGCTGGCAGGTGTTGTTTGGAAGGGGAGGCTAGCAAAGAAGATGGTGAAGCAGCAATGGCGGATATTTCTGGCGGTAATTTGTGAGGCACAGTAGGAATTCATTCCAAAGAAGAAGAAACATTCCAAGGGGAGGATGAGGCAACCATGGCTGACAAGGGACAGCATCAAAGTAAAAAAAACACACAACAGTGTGGTGAAGTTTAGTGCAAAGCCAAAGGATTAGGAACAGCCTTTAAAAATTAACAGAGGAAAACTAAAAAAGCAATCAGCGAAAAGAAGATGAAGTTTGAGGGTAAGTTAGCTAGTAATATAAAAGAAGATTGTAAGAGTTTTTCAGATAAAATAAAGGCAAAAGAGAGGCAAGTGTGGACATTGGATCACTAGAAAATGAGGCTAGTGAAGTTAAAATGGGGAATGAAGAAATGGCAGAGATACTGAATAGGTACTTTGAATCAGTTTTCACAGAGGAAGATACCAGCAGCAAACCAGAACTTCAACAGAGTCAGGGGGTAGCGGTGAGTGTAAAGGCTATCACAAAGGAGAAGGTGTTGGGGAAGCGGAAAGGACTGAAGGTGGATAAATCACCCAGATCAGATGAACTACAACACAGAGTTCTCAAGGAGCTAGCTGAGGACATTACAATGACATTGGTGGTGATCTTTCAGGAATCACTGGAGTCAGGGAGGGTTCCAGACAACTGGAAAATGGCTAATCTAACATCTGTATTTAAGAAGAAGAGAGGCAGTAAATGGAAAAGTATGGGCTGGTTAGCTCAGTCATTGTTAAGATTTTAGAGTTCATTATTGAGGATGAAATTGTGAATCAAAGATGATTCTCGATAGGCGTGAAAGTGACAGGATAGTTGTTATGGGGAGCTTCAACTTTCCAAATATTGACTGGGAATACTATAGTTCAAGTAGTTCAGATGGGTCAGCTTTTGTCCATTGTATGCAGGAGGGTTTTCTGACACAGTATGTAGACAGGCCAACCAAGGGCCAGGTCACATTAGATTTGGTAATGGGTAATGAATCTGGCCAGGCATTAGATTTGGAGGTAGGTGAGCACTTTGGTGATAGTGAGCACAATTCCATTATGTTTACTTTAGTGATGGAAAGGGATAGGTATACACCGGAGGGGAAGAGCTATAGGTAGGGAAAGGCAATTATGATGTGATTGAACAAGGTTTAGGATGCATAGGATGGGAAAGGAAACTGCAGGGATGGGCACAATTGAAATGTGGAACTTATTCAAGGAACAGCTACTTTGTGTCCTTGGTAAGTATGTACCTGTCAGACAGGGAGGAAGTTGTCGAGTGCATGAGCTGTGGTTTACGAAGGAAGTTGAATCTCTTTTCAAGAGGAAGAAGAAGGCTTATGTTAGGATGAGATGTGAAAGCTCATTTGGGGTGCTTGAGAGTTACAAGGTAGCCAGGAAAGACCTAAAGAGAGAGTTAAAATGAGCCAGGAAGGGACATGAGAAGTTATTGGTGGATAGGATCAGGGAAAACCCAAAAGCCTTCTCTTGGTATATAAGGCATAAGAGAAAGATTAGAGCTAATAAAGGATAGCAGTGGGAAGTTGTGCATGGAGTCAGAGGAGATGAGGAAGCGCTAAATGGATATTTTTCATCAGTATTCCCATTGGAAAAAGACAATGTTGTCAAGGAGAATACTGAGAAACAAGCCAATAGACTAGATGGGATTGAGGTTCACAAGGAGGACTTGTTAGAAATTCTGGAAAGTATGAAAATAGATAAAACCCCTGGGCCAGGTGGGATTTATCATAAGATTCTCTGGGAAGCCAGGGAGGAGATTGCCGAGCCTTTGGCGTTGGTCTTTATGTCTACAGGAATAGTGCCAGAAGACTGGAGGATGCCAAACAGTGTTCCCTTGATCAAGAAGGGGAGTAGAGATAACCCTAGTAATTATAGATCAGTGACCTTTACTTCGGTTGTGGGTAAAGTGTTGGAAAAGGTTGTAAGAGATAGGATTTATAATCATCTCGAAAGGAGTAAGTTGATTAGGGATAGTCAACACAGTTTTGTGAAGGGTAGGTCATGCCTCACAAACCTTATTGAGTTCTTTGAGCAGGTGACCAATCAGGAGGATGAGGGTAAAGCCACTGATGTGGTATATATAGATTTCACTTAGGCATTTGATAAGGTTCCCCATGGTAGGCTACTGCACAAAATACAGAGGCATGGGATTGAAGGTGATTTCGCAGTTTGAATCAGAAATTGACAAGCTGAAAGAAGACAGAGGGTGGTGGTTGATGGGAAATGTTTATCCTGGAGTTCAGATACTCGTGGTGTACCACAAGGATCTGTTTTGGGTCCACTGCTGTTTTTAATTTTTATAAATGACCTGGATGAGGGCGTAGAAGAATGGGTTAGTAAATTTGCGGATGTCTCTAAGATTGGTGGAGTTGCGGACAGTGCTGAAGGATGTTGTAGGTTACAAAGGTTCATAGCTAAGCTGCAGAGCTGGGCTGAGAGGTAGCAAATGGAGTTTAATACAGAAAAGTGTGAGGTGATTCACTTTGGAAGGAGCAGCAGGAATGCAGAGCACTGGGTGAATGGTAAGATTCCTAGCAGTGTAGATGAGCAGAGAGATCTTCATGTCCTTGTATATAGATCCTTCAAAGTTGCCACCCAGGTTGATAGAGCTGTTAAGAAGGCATACAGTGTGTTAGCTTTCAGTAGTAGAGGAATTGAGTTTCGGAACCATGAGGTCATGTTGCAGCTGTACAAAACTCTGGTGCGGCCACGTATGGAGTATTGTGTTCAGTTCTGGTCACCACATTATAGGAAGAATGTGGAAAGGGTTCAGAGTAGATTTGCTAGGATCTTGCCTGGTATGGAGGGAAGGTCTCACGAGGAAAGGCTGAGGGACCTGAGGCTGCTTTTGTTAGAGAGAAGAGGTTGTGAGGTGACTTAATTGAGACATATGAGATAATCAGAGGGTTAGATAGGGTGGACTGTGACAGCCTTTTTCGTCGAATGGTGATAGCTAGCATGAAGGATCATAGCTTTATATTGAACCATGATAGATATAGGACAGATTCAAGATTAGAGTGGTGCTGGAAAAGCACAGCAGGTCAGGCAGCATCCGAGGAGCAGGAAAATCGAATGTGCTTACTCCTGATGAAGGGCTCCTGCCCGAAACGTCGATTTTCCTACTCCAAGTTTGTGAGAAGATTTGTAGCTCGGGTGCTCATTGTTGTGGTTCTGTTCACCGAGCTGGGAATTTGTGTTGCAGACGTTTCGTCCCCTGTCTAGGTGACATCCTCAGTGCTTGGGAGCCTCCTTTGAAGCGCTTCTGTGATGTTTCCTCCGGCATTTGTAGTGGTTTGTCTCTGCCGCTTCCAGTTGTCAGTTCCAGCTGTCCGCTGCAGTGGGGTCACCAACTGTGCTATCAAGCAGCACCTGTTCAGCAATAACCTGCTCAGTGACGCCCAGTTTGAGTTCCCCAGGGTCACTCAGCTCCTGACCTCATTACAGCCTTGGTTCAAACATGGACAAAAGAGCTGAATTCCAGAGGGGAGGGGACAGTGACTGCCCTTGACATCAAGGCTGCATTCGGTCAAATGTGGCATCATGGAGCCCCAGCAAAACTGGAATCAATGGGTATTAGGGGGCAAACTCTCTGTTGGTTGGAGTCATATGATGAGACAAGATGGCGGAGACAGCAGAGTAGGGGTTTTTCAGGGTCGCAGCCTTTCTCTTCATTTAACTTTCAAATCAAGTTCTTTTTCCCTTCTGTCTGCGGCTGCAGAGGTGGAGAGAGGTTGCGGGGATCTGTTGAGTGGCAAATCCGGTCTGTTCCTCATGGTCGTGGTGGTGGAGGCTTGAGGAATGGTTCCAGGATCGGTGGATTGGGATTGGTTCATTTCCTCTGGAGTCCTGGTAGCACCTGGAAGGGTAGCAGAAAGAATGATCTCTCGGCCCTCAGGAGTTAATTTAGACAATTGACCCAGTTCTTGGATGTTGAGACGGGACTTGGTCCCTCGAGAGTTGGGATGGTCTCCTGGCTACGGTGACAGTTGGGGTATGGGTGATGATGAGATGACTTTGGCAGGGGTGACATTCTGGGTCTAATTAGCAGCAGCAAGATCTGCTTCAGCGTGGCATCTTCTTATCACCATGCCCTCTAGGGAAGGGTTTGGTGGCTGCGGGGTGAGAGACAATAGAAAAATGGGTGCAGAAGTAGGCCATTCGGCCCTTGAAGCCAGCGCCACCATTCATTATCCTATCCCTGCCTTATCCCTATAACCACTATCTTTAAGAGCTCTATCCAACTCTTTCTTGAAAGTATCCAGAGACTTGGCCTCCACTGCCCTCTGGGGCAGAGCATTCCATACACCCACCACTCTCTGGGTGAAGAAGTTTCTCCTCATCTCTGTTCTAACTGGCCTACCCCTTATTTTTAAAACAGTGACATCTGGTTCGGGGCTCACCCATCAGCAGAAACATGCTTCCTGCCTCCAGAGTGTCCAATCCTTTAATAATCTTATACATCTCAATCAGATCCCCTCTCAGCCTTCTAAGGTCAAGGGTATACAAGCCCAGTCACTCCAATCTTTCAATGTCAGAGGTAGTTTCCTTATTCAAAGATTAGGAGGGGCGTGGAACACACTCCTGCAACAGTAATAGACTCGCCAACATTACGGGCATTTAAATGGTCATTGGATAGGCATATGGACGAGAATGGTATAGCTACTGTACTAGTTATGTTTTATTTGAAAGTGCACGGTAAAATAATCTGAGAGATGTCTGATTAATCTATTGGAGTTCTTTGAAGAGGTAAGGAGCAAGTTAGACAGAAGAGAAAACCATTAGAGGTGATTTATTTGGATTTCCAGAAGACCTTGAAAAAATGCCACCCAGAAGGCTGTAAATAAGAGAAGAGTCCATGGTGTTAGCAGAAAGGCACTGGCATGGATAGAGGATTGGCTGACTGGAAGAAGAATGGGGATAAAGGGGTCTTCTTCAGAATGGCAGCCAGTGGTTATTGGAGTTCTGCAGAAGTCAGAGTAGGGACCACAACTATTCATGTTATACATTAACAATCTGGATGAAGGAACTGTGGGCATTGTTACTAAGTTTCCAGATGACATAAAGGTAGGTGAAGGTGGTCTTGAGGAAACGGGGAGGCTGCAGAAGGTCTTGGTCAGGCTAGGAGAAAGGGCAAAGAAATGGCAGATGGAATACAATGTGGGAAAGTGTGAGGTTATATACTTTGGTAGGAGCAATAGAGGCATAGACTATTTTTTAAATGGGGAAAGACTTTAGAAATCTGAAGCACAAAGGCCCTTAGGAGTTCTACTTTAGGATTCTCTTAAGATTAACATGGTGGTAAAGTTGGCAGTTAGGAAGGCAAATGCAATGTTAACATCCATTTCAAGAGGGCTAGATACAAGAGCAGAGATGTGCTACTGAGGTTGTATCAAGCTCTGGTCAGACTGTATTGGAATATTTTTAGTGTCCCATATCTAAGGAAGGATGTGTTGGCTTGGAGGGGGGTCCACGAGAGATTTACAAGGATGATTCTGAGGATGAAAAGCTTATCATATGAGGAATGGTTAAGGACAGCAGGTCTCTACTTGATGGAATTTAGAAGGTGAGGGGTGATCTCACTGAAACTTACAGAATACTGAGAGGCCTGGATGGAGTGGATGGGGAGAAGATGTCTCCACTAGTAGGATCCGAGATAACCATTTAAAAATGAGATGAGGAGGAAATTCTTTAGCCAGAGGTTTGTGAATCTTGGAACTCATTGGCTCAAAGGTTGTGGTGACCAAACTATTAAGTGCCTTTAAAACACAGAGGTTCATGACTGGTAAGGGAATCAAGGGTTATGGAGAGAAGGCAGGAGAATTGGGTTGAGAGAACTATCAGCCATGATTGAATGGTGGAACAGACTGAATGGGCCAAATAGCCTAATTCTGCTCTTATACTTTACAGTCTTATCTGTCTACATTTCTAAGCCCAGTTCTCTGGGGAAATAAAATTTCTATTCAACAAAAATTGAAGAGAAAGTAACCTCCCATTTAAAGGATGGGCCTTTATTAAGATTTCTTTTAAAATTAGAAGATAAATTGTTAACATCAATATTCTTTTGCCCATTTGTTATGAATGTGTAAAGGTACTGTACCTTTAAGAGAGTTGAAAAGTTAGCAAGAACAGCACAAAGTATTCTGAACAAGGTAGCAATGTAACATTTAGTCAAAACCAATAGTCCAGCTGTGTGCTATGGATTTCGCTTCGGCGGGTCGGTGTGGACTTGTTGGGCCGAAGGGCCTGTTTCCACACTGTAAGTAATCTAATCTAATCAATGTAACATTTAGTCAAAACCAATAGTCCAGCTGTGTGCTATGGAACAAAAATAAATCCAAATTCAGCCAATCAGTTAAAATTATGCTCCAAGATACCAGAATCTAATCAAATTTGAGTTTAGTATTTTGATAATATTAAAACCAATGAAATGATCTGATGTTTGGGGGTACAAAACCGGACATTTTGAACAGTTAGGGGGAGAACTGCCAAGCCACCAACAAGTACAGACCGTCAGCAGAACAGCTCTCTGAAAGGTACCTGTCTATGAGAAGTTGGTGCAGCAGAACATTAAAAAAAACAGAGAGAAGTCTGCAAAGGAAGATAAAAGAGAAGATTCGACAGCTGACTGGCTCTGAAAGTTGAATTTTTTTGTAAATCTTAATCGGGGGAGATAAAAGATAGCTTTAAGAGAAAGGAATTGTAAATAGTTGTTGGTTTTAATATTCTCTGTTGGACTTAAATAATAAAGTTATTAATTTTTACTTTAAATACTGATCTCTGGTTAGATCTTTGCCTCCCGAATTTTAACAGGTGACAGCAAGAGGTGAATCTTTTTTGTGTTGCTCATTTAAATTAGTAGAAGGGTTTGCCCCGTGTCGCAACACATTCCATTCAATTTTCAAATACAATTCAGTTACAGTGAATTCACCGGCAGTGGAAAACCGGAATGGTACAAAAGTAAAATTGATGATTGTAGTATGTACTATAGTTTCTTAATGGGAATGTTCCAGCCAAATGGGCTGAATGAATGGTCTTTTCAAATTTCAAACTGTTACTGTGATTACAGATGATTTGTCCCTATTGTTGTAGTTGGAAGGATCAATTTACCATACCATCACTCAGAACTATGTCACAAAATGCTTCAAATCTAATATGACTCTTCAGAAGAAGAAAAGTTCTGAAGATGAGTTGTGTCAGACTTGAAACATTAACTCTGTTTCTCTCTCCACAGGATGCTGACTGACCAACTGAGTGTTTCCATTTTTAGATCAGATTTCCAGTATCCAGAGTAATTGGCTTTTACATATATCAAGATGGTTCCTTACTCAGCACTCTCCCCTTCAGTTGTGACTAATGATTCCAATAAGGCTTTAGAATACAGATACATTCAATAATTTACAAAATCCCAATGAAATGTTCAACAGAAGTGTTTGTTCTAACTTTTGTATTACAGTGGTTATACTGCTAGTCTCCAAAGTCACAGAGGGTGTTAAGAAGGTCAGGTTACAAAGTATTATACTTGAAACAGTCCAAAGAATAGCACTTTTGTCTAAGGATATAGTCCAACAGGTTTATATCCTTGAATATCCTTGAAGCTCACAGAAACAGACCATCTGGCAGAATCCAGATGAGAGAGCAATTAGAATTCAAAGATATCAAAGCTTCACTGTGTAAGAATGGAGATAGAACCTAGTGCTTACCTTAAAATGTCCACAGTTTTGAGGGTTTGAACTTGATCAAAGAAAATCAAATGACTATTTAGGAAGTGCATAATGCATAAAAGTGAGGCAGATTTTTTTGGTTATGTTAAAAGTGAAAAAGGAAAGATCTGTTTTATACTTTAATTTACAAATATAGTCCTTAGACATTTGTACTTTTAGTATGTTTGATACAGCTAAAGACTCAAGATGAAAAATCAGGTGGTGCATTCCTGTTAGCTACTCAGTGCAAGTTGAGATTTCTTCTTAGTTGCCTCTGTAGAGAGCAGCATTCCCTTCATTTTTTTTCCTTCTGCATGAACATTCTGCAATGACTTCCAGAACCGGATGCCTATGCTGTGATCCGCATTGGCACATTATCCCATGTGTGGAATATTGAAGCGGCTGCGTGAGCATGCAGTCTTGCAGCTTGGAGAGAACATTGGCAGGGAGCACAATAAAATGACAGATAAAATGTAGAGCCGTGAATTATAAAGTGACACATTCTAGAAGGAAGGAAAACAGTCAAAATGAAATGGTACAATTCTGGAGCTGGTGTAGAATATTTATACATGCAAATCTTTGCAGTGATAAGTCTAATTGTAATGGCATTCTAAAGTATAATAAAAGCAGAGAATGCTGAAAATTGTCAGCAGATCTGACAATGTCTGCAGTGAAGGTAACAAGAGTTCAGGAGTTGGATTTAATGAAGTGTCAATGTTCCACCCCCTTATTTGAAGTCCTAATGCCAAGAGGTGCAGGCGATCGAATGGCTAGAAGTACTCTGGAGTCAAGAGTGTCACCAGCAGTTGTGGCCACTGGTGGGACTATAGAAGACCCCAAAGCCAAGGAGCTGGAGCCAAAATTAAAGGCAAATGAGAGATGATAGAGGAAGTGGTATCTCTGGAGACAGGATAAGAGATGAAGGAAGCTGGGTGGCTGGGATAGACAAGCAGTAGGGGTATCGAGGAGATGAAAATGGCATGTATGGGGATTCTGTAACCATTAAGGAGGCAGGGCCTATATTCTTGCCAGCAACCCACATGGTGAGAGCTGCCTCTTTTTCCACTGGCTAATGTTTACTTTTGGATTCCAGCTGGCACATCTGCCAGTGATCAAATTGCAACAGGCATTGTAATATGGCTGACACTTCTTCACAGTACAAATACACATTCTATTTAATTGTTGCTGTTTGAGGACAACAGAATAGGCTACCTGTCCTTAGCATCATCCCACCTTAGAAACCTGGCTAAGGTGGTACTATTCTTTCCTCAATGCTCAATACAGCTTAACATCTTATTGTTCAATGTTGGATCATCAACCAATGGAAAGGCTTCAAATTGTCATAATGGCTCACTTTTATTCAAGAGCAGCAAAAGTGAAGGAAAAAAACAAACAAAAAAAAGCTGTATTTGTTTCTGGCAACGTGTAGGGACTACTTGTCTTTCAAGTAGCAACAAACATAATCGTCAATGAGTGATCACTACGCCCAGCTCACGGTGATTAGAACAGGATTCTAAAGAAGAGTCATTGATCCGAACATTAACTCTGATTTCTCTCCACAGATGCTGCCAGACCTGCTGAGATTTTCCAGTAATTTCTGTTTTTGTTTCGGATTTCCAACAACTGCAGTTCTTTTGTTTGTTTTTACTGCTACTGGATGATAATTTACTCGTGTTTGGCTTGTTGTGCCAAATAGTCCACTGCTCTATTATGCAGAAGATGAAGTTCCTCCTGTTTAATTTGTTTCTCTTCCTGTTCAGAAGAAGACTGCTTTTCTCCCAGTTCTTCAGATTCCACCACATCTCCTCTTCAGTTATGCTGGGCTCAGCATGCTAGGATTACCCTCTATCTGGGTTGTACATCAAAGTCCCTTCAGACTAATCGAAATAAACCTTTGACTTTCATGTTGGGAATTGTTGTTGTCCATTTTTTAGATTACTTACATGATTAGATTACTTCGGCCCAACAAGTCCACACCGATCCGCCGAAGCGCAACCCACCCATACCCCTACACCTAACACTATGGACAATTTAGCTTGGCCAATGCACCTGACCTGCACAGCTTTGGACGGTGGGAGGAAACCAGAGCACTCGGAGGAAACCCACGTGGACACGGGGAGAACGTGCAAACTCCACGCAGTCGCCTGAGGCGAGAATTGAACCCGGGTTTCTGGCGCTGTGAGGCAGCAGTGCTAACCACTGTGCCACCATGCCGCCCATTATCCAGTAGTTGGGAGAATGGGAAACTCCACATCAGTGAGGTGAGATTGGAATGCCAGCATATTCAAATGGATGCAAATAGACTTCTCACTAGTCAGGTTCTGGTCTCACTTTTCAACACTTGTTCGGAGAATTTAACTTTGCTTGACATCAAAATCTTATTTCTGCCACTTTCAACTTATTTTCCCAACTGAATCACCAAGCTCCTTGATATTTGGGAAGATTCTGCCCTCGGTATTTAATGGCACTCATATCCCAAGTCCAACGCCAACAGCAAATGCTCATGAAAATAAGAAACAAACTAGACATGCTGTACATCTCTATGACTCTATGACCAGAGAGATTTAATGTACCAAGTCAAAACTAGGGCCATCCATAAATAAATTGCAAAATATCATTTAATTGCCCCTTAAAAAATGTCGAAAAGGAATGAAGATAATTACACAAAAGCAACTGAGGAATATTTAAATCATTAAAAGTCTCAAGAAACAGGATATGTTAACTAAGAAAGTTAACAATCCCACATCATAGTAACCATTAAATTTTATAACAGGATAGTCATTACATCATTTTTGATACTGTCATTTCAGAAAGCTCTGCTGGTGCTCATTGCAATTTAATTATTCTACAATCTCTGTGTATTGAGTATAGATGTTCTGAGTTTGCAGTTCAATCCCTTGTAGAGTTCTGAAACGATATCTTCATGCATAGATTTAGTTAAAGGCCTTATGTTGAGATTTCCTGGTTTATTTTTTCCTCTTTTGTTTGAAATGAATTGTAATTATGTACAGGACTATGGCCATCTGGGAGGAATTGCAAAGCACAAATCTAATCAAAAGAATTGAGATGGAATCAAGGAATTTGAAACTGAACCCCAAGCCCTGTAAAAGTGTCAGCAAAACCTGAAGATTAGGTTATTGCTTGAAAATCATTCCTTGGTATCTGTGTATTTTATATGGAAATGCACACTGTTAATTTGATGTTTCAGTTTTATTCAGTTTCAATTCACCTTTTGTGCTGACAACAGATTTTCAGTGTATACACGAGCGACTTGTGTTGTTCATATCACCAGGGTTAGCCATTGTGCTGCCTTTATTCTGGGAATAACAATGAATGAATAGGATACATTGCTTTCTATTCATTCAGAGAATGAGTGTTTCACTGGCTGGGTCAGTACTTGTTGGCCATCCCTAACTGTCTTTGAGGAGAAGGCAGTGAGCTAATTTCTAAAATGGTTGCTGTCAATTTGGTGTAGGTACACTCACAATGTTATAGGGCCAGGCAGTTCCAGGATGTTGACCCAGTGACAATAAAAGAAAGGTGATAAGTACGATAGTCAGCTGAGAGCAAGAAAAAATTACTTCTCTCAACTTCATTGCAGCAAGAGCAGAGCTGGCCCAGATAGACAGATGTCACATTGGTTAGCACTGCTGCCTCACAGTGCCAGAGACCATCACCATATCAAAACATGTGAACTGAGGCTATATAAAGGTCTCAGACACCAGCTTACCTCAAGTCAATTGAAGCATGATGAAACCTGAGGCTGTGTGGAGTTTGCACATTCTCCTCGTGTCTGTGTGGGTTTCCTCCGGGTGCTCCGGTTTCCTCCCACAGTCCAAAGATGTGCAGGTTAGGTGAATTGGCCTTGCTAAATTGTCCGTAGTGTTAGGTAAGGGGTAAATGTAGGGGTATGGGTGGGTTGCGCTTCGGCGGGTCGGTGTGGACTTGTTGGGCCAAAGGGCCTGTTTCCACACTGTAAAATAATCTAATCAAAAAGATGGGTTATTTAGGAAGAACTACTATGGATTTCTAAAGGGACAGTTGTGTTAGGCAAACTTGGTGTTTCTGGATAAGAAAACTGAAAGGGTCGATGAAGGTAATGCTGGTAAATGTTGTGTATATCCTTTCAAAAGGCATTCATTCATACAACAGACTTGAGAGAAAACATATAACTAATGGAATAGAAGGTAGAGTAGCAACATGGATACAAAATTAAATGAATAACAAGAAGCAGAGTGTAGTAATCCATGGATATCTTTTGGGCTTGAGGAAAGTTTGTCGTGGAGTTTCCCAGGATTCAATATTAGACTCTTGCTTTACTGGATAATATATTAATAATCTAGATTTTGGCATGGAGGGAACAATTTCAATGTTTGCAGATGACAGAAAAAAATTGGAAGAATATGGGCGGCACGGTGGCACAGTGGTTAGCACTGCTGCCTCACAGCGCCAGAGACCCGGGTTCAATTCCCGCCTCAGGCGACTGACTGTGTGGAGTTTGCACATTCTCCCCACAGTCCAAAGATGTGCAGGTTAGGTGAATTGGCCTTGCTAAATTGTCCATAGTGTTAGGTAAGGGGTAAATGTAGGGGTATGGGTGGGTTGCGCTTCGGCGGGTCGGTGTGGACTTGTTGGGCCAAAGGGCCTGTTTCCACACTGTAATCTAATCTGAATCTGAATCTGAATAGTAAACTGTGAGGACAATGTAGAATTCAAAAAAGACTGTAGACAAGTTAGGCAGATATGCGACAGATGGAGCTCAATGCAGAGAAGTGTGAGGTAATGAATTTTGGTATGACAAACATAATAGACAATATAAAGTAGGGAGAATACAATACTTAAGGGGCAGTGCAGGAGTAGAAGGACCTGTTTGTATATGCACAGGACAGATGGAGAGAGCAGTTAATATAGTATACAATATCCTGGACCCTATTAAGAGGGGCATAGAGAACGAGAGGAAAAATATTATGTTGGACTAATACAAGAAACTTGTTAGACCTCAGTTGGACTGTTATGTACATTTATGGGTTACACATTACAGGAAATATGTGAATGTATTGGAAAGAATGCAGAAGACATTTATAAGTATGGTACCAGAGATGAAAAATGTCAATAATGAGGATAGACAGGAGAAGTTGAGTAAGTTCTCCTTAGAAAGAAGATGGCAAACTGGGTTTTTAACGACACAACACCATTATAGTCCAACAGGTTTATTTGGACTCAACAGCCACCTGATGAAGGAGCGGCGCTCCGAATGCTAGTGACATAACATGGTGTTGTGTCATTTTTAACTTAGTACCCCCCAGTCCAACACCGGTACCTCCACATCATGGGTTTTTAATAAAAGTCTTCAAAGTTGTGATGGGGGGAGACTGTTTTTATTTGTAAAAGTATCAAGAATGAAAGGACATTGATTTAAAGAGATTTGCAAATAATAGCAAATGTGAAACAGAAACAGAAATTGTTGGAAAATCTCAGCAGGTCTGGCAGCATCTGTGAAGAGAAATCAGAGTTAACGTTTTGGGTTGAGTGACCTTTCATCAGAACTCTTCAAAGCTTGTGTTTTTATTTCTGATTTCCAGTTATCCATAGTGCTTTCAATGTTTTAAACAGCAAATGTAAGGAGAAAAAAGGAAATGATTTAACCTTAAGTTAACTTAGTCATTCTTAGAAATTTATAAGTCTAAGACTAATGTATAGCTGATGTTCAATCATGGAAATAGATGTCGATTTCCCGCAAGTGTTAGAATTAGAATTAAGTTTATAGTCACACATACTCAAATACAGGGAGACAGGAGTACAGTGAAAAGTGTACAAAATTACCATTCCTGGCACTTTCCTAAGTACAAAGTTATCTAGGCACAAAGTAGAAAAATAAAGAAATAAATTAAAATTGCATTCATTCTTCGTATAAAACAGAAATAAAATAAAGAATTACAGTTCTTCTTTAGCCATGGGCTTGCAGATGATCTACTCTGGACTTCTCTCGTATCAAAGTAGTAATAGTTCCTTCATTCTGCAGCAACCCTCTCTAATGTTGTTATTTGACCCACTACTGCAGTTGCTAACTGGGAAGAATTTATCCTCGCGTTACATGGCTCACTCAAATACCCATGTATATGCAGCTAGCAGACCTGCAATGAGTATCATTACACCACAATTAACATTATAACGTTCAGCATCAATGTCCTCAAACAAAGCTTCCACTTCCTGAATATTCCAGTGGAACCCTGCTGTACTTAACTGAATTATGCTGCAAAGACAACTGCTTATTTTGGACTGTGAGTAAAAATATGAAAAAAATAATACATTAAACCAAGGAATCCCTGGAAGAAGATGTTTGTAGTTTATAAAATGAATTACTGGAGCACAGCATGAGGTGTGTCTGTAACGTTGCCTTATTCAAGCAGGGAGAATTCTAGACAGAATGGCACCACCTATGTGTTCAGAGCAGTGTGCCAGAGACAGTCTTTGATGGCCTTTTTCTTTAGTCTGGACCAGTTGTTAGTTTCAGGAGGGTTCAAAAAAGTAACAATCACGATGAACAATTCTATGGAACACAGCCTGTGTGTGGCGTCAATAAACAGAAGCTTCTAGCATACAAAGAGAAAGAACCTAAATCACTGTCTCTCCCTTCTATGAGGAGAAATGACAGAAAATCTCCGGATAGCAGTTCTCATTCACCATTTTCATGCAACCTGCCCTTTCTGTATATTCCCTTGTTAAAAGGAATAAAGAAACAGCCACTTGTGTCTTGTCTGTTTGCGTGTCTGTCTGTGTATGTATAGGAGTTTTCTTTAAAGAAAGTGTATAGTTTAAGATATAAAGTCATACGTTATCAATTCATGCTTCTTTCTTTCTGTTGATTTTTCTTATTTTATTGCAATAAATAGTTATTTTCTTGTCCATACAAAAAAAAACTGGCATGTACATTCTTTTAAACTGAATTAAACACTGGCCAATTCGAGGATTTAATCCACTAATCACATTTGTGACATCTCTGGGAATGGTGAGGCTTGATGTTCAGTGTGCTACTGTATTGACTTAGGATGATGTAAAGATTTGTTGAAGATTGTTATATGTCGACAGACTGGCCATTATGTGGGAATAGGTTTGGCCATCATCACTTCAGCCAAATGTTAAGAATCAGGATCGTGTGGAAGAGGGGCTGGAAAAGGAGGTGCAATAAGGATTTGAGGAACAAGAAGGGGAAGGGATGCTGCAGTGTGAACACCACCTTCCTGCCTGGGCTATACATGGTCAAATAATTAATGACCTATACTCAACTACACCTCTCCAGTCACTGATAGTCCGCACTCCTTAATTCTCCCTTCTCTCCGATGATGGTATCATCATCTGTGACAATGTTGTCACTTGCGAAAGGTTTTTTTTTGTCCTGGATTTTTTTAAGAGAAGTTGTAAAGGCAGAGGTACCGAAGTGGCTATGGGAGACATCCTGAGTCAACAATCAGAGGAGTCCTTTAGATTTTTTTTTAAACAGTTGTAACAATGGAAGGGGAGTGGCCAGTCCTCACAGATTAAGCTTTCTAGTTGTTTTTAGCTCGAGCAGTGAGACGCTGTTTGGGGCCCCAGAAGAGTTGGAGCTGCAGTGAAATGATTCTTAGCTGCTACATTCTCTGAAATCTCTCTTGATGTTGTTTCCTCCCAGATTGGAGAACTGCATGTAAGAATCTGTGTCTGAATTTACCTTTTTGCCAAAGAGTGTGTTTACTGGATGTTTCATATATTGGAACAGTTGATTAGTAATAAATACTGTATCTATTAGTCAGTTAAGTTTTCCATAGTTAAATTATACTGAATTCCTCTTTCTTTTGTTTGTATTTTAATTATAGTGCTTAAATAAATTGTGTTTTGCATAATGTCGAGTGGTTTGATCAGTCACATCACATCTGGAACACGGACATCACATTTACCTTTAGAATAAGAAAAAGTTAGGGTCTAGGCCACCTCCTTAATATATTTGAGGAGATCTGGTCTGGTCCATAACACATCTTTCTCTCAAGTGTTATGATTTTAGTTGATGTTATTTATGAACGAGTCTGATCTCAGGCTGAAGTCTGATTTGACAGATAATTTTTATTTGGTTGCAACAAGTGATCCTCATTGAAACACAAATATACAATTCTGCAGATTTGGCTTTTACAATACCATAGAAGTTTATTACACAAAATAAAAGGAGAAAAAATATAATACAATGAATTATTTACATCTGACAACCAATTTACATGAGAAAATACAGTACCATTAATCCTCACAACATCCTGTTATATTATTCAAATGCCAGAGAAAATTCACTTTTTAAATCAGTCTTTAGGGCTTAACTGATGTTCTGTTTCTCGCATTGGAAATCTGAAAACACCTTAGAGTCTTCGTACAACTGAGTTTGAATTTTTTCATCTTCAAGTAACCTCTTCAGTGTTTTAACTAAGTATCTCTGGAACTTCCAAACTTCCATTTTGTGGAAGCCTGTTTATTAACAGTTTTAAATTGCCATCATTCTTCAGGAGAAATTATCTTACAGATTCAACTTCAACCAGGACTTCTGCAAACCTGGTGAAACCAAAAGCTTTCTTCAAGTTATGTGTGTAACTTCTGAGTCAAAGAAAAAAAACACCATTCCAGTCTTTCTAACTGAGGCCTAATGCATTACATTGTTTACTTAGTTCATTCATAACATTTTTTCCAATGTAAACCAAATCCCATTAACCTTCAGTAACTAATTCTTTTGTACTTTATTTAACAATCTATGGCTTCAGAAAGCCTTAAACAGTAATCATCGTAGCCTTCATGAACACTGGTCAAAGTCTACATGTTTCTAGTTGAAAGTCTAAACTCTAAAACAAGTGATTTATATAAATCATATACTTTATGTCACACAGTGAGAAAATAGCTCAGTAAGAATTCATTTGTAATAAAGCCACTCACCCTTGTGCAGTCCTTTAGTATCTAGCTTCTGTAAGCCTTTTCCCATCCTCAACTTCCCATGCGCTACAGCGTGGGTGGTGAAAATCGTTGATCTTCAATGGAGAAGACTGCAGACGACTTTGGAGAACAACTTCAAGCAGTTTTGACCCTAGATGGCCCAGCTTCAGACTATAGATGGTAGACGTGGGCAGCAGCAGCATTCTGGGCTGTGGGCCAATGTGAATGATGGTATCCAAAGACAGAGTGGCCACAGTCTGAGCTAGGAGAACAACACCCAATACTTTGGATGATATTTGTGCTATAGTAAAAGCTGTAAAATTGGCAGTTAGACACTATCTTTTGGCTAATGAAGACAACTACCTGTCCCATGTTGTAAGGTGAGCTCAAAGTTCTATACAAAGTCCTGTGCTAAATTATACCTGAATACATCTTTGACATTGAGTGCAGGCTTCCAACAGTGTTTCTTATTCAACAATTATTAGTTCTGTACAGCCCATCAGCTTTCTCCTGCATTCTGGCCTATTGACGGCTATATTTGCGTCTCTATGGTCGAACCAGTGGGCAGGAGTTAATGTTCTGTGTAAGAACAGATTGAGAGGTTGGGGTGGCCAAGTAAAGGTGAAGGGCCTTCCTAACTCTTCCCCCCATTGAGGCAGAAAGTAACAAGGATGATCATAATGATCAGAGTCCAAATGGGGCCCTTAAGTGGTCACTTAAAAGCCTAATCAGCCTCAAATGATATTCAACTGGTGTGGGTGTGGGCAGGCAGTGGTAGTCTGGCGCACTGACCTCTACATCGCTGAAGCCAAACGCCAACTCGAGGACACCTCTTCCTACCGCCCCCTTGACCATGACCCCACCCCCCCCATCACCAAACCATCATCTCCTAGACCATACAGAACCCCATCACCTCAGGAGATCTCCCACCCACAGCTACCAACCTCATAGTCCGGGAACCCCGCACTCCCCGGTCCTACCTCCTTCCCAAGATCCACAAGCCCGACCACCCTGGCCATTGTCTCAGCATGCTCCTGCCCCACCGAACTGATCTCTATCTACCTCGACACTGTCCTATCCCCCCCTAGTCCAGGAACTCCCCACATACGTTCGAGACACCACCCACGCCCTCCACCTCCTCCAAGACTCCCGTTTCCCCGGCCCCCAACGCCTCATCTTCACCATGGATATCCAATCCCCCTACACCTCCATCCGCCATGACCAGGGCCTCCAAGCCCTCCATTTTTTCCTCTCTTAATGTCCCCAACAGTACCCTTCCACCGACACTCTCATTCGTTTGACCGAACTGGTCCTCGCCCTTAACAATTTCTCCTTTGAATCCTCCCACTTCCTCCAAACCAAAGGGGTAGCCATGGGCACACGTATAGGTCCCAGCTATGCCTGTCTCTTTGTTGGCTACGTAGAACAGTTGATCTTCCATAATTACACCGGCACCACTCCCCACCTCTTCCTCCGCTACATTGATGACTGCATTGGCGCCACCTCGTGCTCCCGCGAGGAGGTTGAGCAACTCATCAACTTCACCAACACATTCCACCCTGACCTTAAATTTAACTGGACCATCTCTGACACCTC
>NC_057710.1:141042062-141075655 GCF_004010195.1 Chiloscyllium plagiosum | reverse complement strand
AGTGACCAGTAATCTCTCTCACTCATACCACTTGGCGTTGGCAACTGTTGGAAAGATTTAGTGGTTGATCCTTCACCTGTTGGACCACACAATGGACACACGTTCTTTGGATGTTAGACCCTTCTGTAGGACTTGAAGCCACAGCCTCTGGCTCAGGGGAAGGGACATGACCCACTGCTAATGGGAGGTGGGAAGACCCATAGAAGAGGTTTACTGAATATCCTGCAGAGTTTCCTGGTGAGGCTGCTTTGAGTGGGATTCCCAATGATAGACGACTAGATTGCCAGGAGTAGAAGGTCTGAAAGTGCAGATTCTGGACAGTTTTGGTGGTGGGGTGGTGAATGAGTCATGGCAATTTTTCATCCTGGGACCTAGATTGTGGGGGTTGTGCATACAATACGAAGAATATTAAAATGAAGCCATGCAGCCTCATTGTAATGTTGAAATGACCAACACTCACGTGACTGAATTTTCCGTCTGCCTCTTGTTCTGCCTGCCTTGAAGAAGTTTTCCTCTTCTCTCCCACCCTCCTCTAGCTTATCTCTCCACGCTTCAGGCTCTCTGCCTTTATTCCTGATGAAGGGCTTTTGCCCGAAACGTCGATTTTGCCTGTCCTCGGATGCTGCCTGAATTGCTGTGCTCTTCCAGCACCACTGATCCAGAATCTGGTTCCCAGCTAAAGCCTGGTGGATATGGCTGTGAGACTAGTAAAGGGGGAGTCATTACTTCCTGAGCATCCTCTGCCCAACAAAGGATTCAGAAAAGATTTACCAGGATGTTTCCATGATTGGAGGGTTTGAGCTTTAGAGAGAGGTTGATTAGGCTCAGGCTATTTTCCCTGGAACATCAGAGGCTGAGGAGTGACCGAATAGGGATTTATAAAATCATGAGGGTTATTGTTAGGATGAATAGCCAATGTCTTTTTTCCAGAGTAGGGGAGTCCAAAACTATGGGGCATAGGTTTAACGTGAAAAGGAAAAGATTTAAAAGGGACCTGAGGGGAAACATTTTCACATAGAGGGTGGTGCATATATGGAATTAGCTGCCAGAGGAAGTGGTGGAGCATGGTAAAATTACATTTAAAAGGCACTTGGATGGGTATATGAATAGGAAGGGTTTGGAGGGATATGGGCCAAATGCTGGCAAATAGGACTAGAATAATTTCGGATATCTGGTCGGCATGGATGAGTTGAACTGAAGGATCAGTTTCCATGCTGTACAACTTTATGACTCTGTCTCTAAACAGAGAAACTCACTAGTGGTAAGGATGAATCCCACTTGTACCAATCCCCTTCCCTCACACCAACAGGGTCACCCTGATTGTCCCTGGTGATCCATCCTATTAACCTGTGTTCCAAGCTCTAGTAATATTTCTCCTGCTGCCCACTACAGGATTGACAGTAACCATCTGGGGCCACTGCCTGCACTGGAGAGGTGTAAATCTCTATTTGGTTGACAGCTCTTGGAGGTGGGAAATGTCGTCCTTGCCCCTTCAGGGCCCAGGAAATCTGACAGACATCAGCCATCAACATCCGACCAAATTGGGACTTAATCCTATTTTAAGAATGGCTGCGGTAGGGTTACCATCAATCCTCCAGCCAGTGGACACACACATGACCATGACTGTTAAGTTGTCCCCAATTTGTGACAATTCCCTCCTGAGAGTTGGCACTTGCAGTATTCTTACCCATAGACCTAGTACATGTGCACTTATGAACTTGTTCATCATGTACAGTTCCTTCTTTATCCATGTATTTAGAATACCAACAGAATCAATATCTGAGCTGAATATTGTTAAGTGTAAGACTGATAGACAATATCTTTTCATCTTTACTCCCTTTGTCCTCTTTGTCTTCTGACTTGGCAGCTTCCAGGTTTGGGTATCTGACATGAAAACTGTGACAAAGGTTGTGTTGAGAGAGATGAAAGTAAGCTGTCTGTGTTTGCAATGTCTATTTTTAGAGTCAGAAGGGATTGTGGGATGAAAGAGTAGTGAAAGATTATCCAACTGAACAAGTGGACTTCAGCCACCAGCTTGCTTGCAGTTTAAATTAACCATCATTTTTAGATCAATAATGTGAGAAACGAAGCTCACTCGCTTCAATAATTTCAGTCCGAGACAAGATCTGAAGCAATCAGTATGTTTATTATACGCTTGCAAGCGTGGTGCCTGGAATAGACACGCAGAGTTTAGCAAGTACATATCTTGTATAGGATTCACTACTCCAAACCCAGTGCCCATTACTATTGTTTATCTCTTGCCTTATCCGGCCTTGTGCATAACAAAGTACAAGCTTTACTTGGCCATTTCACCACATCCTGCTGTGGTCCATTGTTAGGTACATCCTCCTTTATTGCCATCTATTTCCCTTACCTGTGACATTTCCTCCCATTCCTCAACCATATTGAACCTTGTGATCTTTTAATTGGGGTTTGTTTTTGTGTTTTTGCAGAAGTGGGAAACAGATGCTTATAACTACTGTTTGTACAAGCACATCAGGCTTAACCTACATCCTCACAGCACCTTATCTATTTGTCTGTAACATCTACCATTGTTTGCAGGCATGTTTCATTCTTGTATGCACATTTTAGCTAATACAAAAACAATTATATATTTCCTTCACACAGTTTTCATTCTTGTTGACTCAGCTCTTGGTTGAAACAATTATACACTGGTGTGAGTGCATTTACCTTGCATAAGTAATTATGATTGCAGAAGTAACACTTCTTTACCTATATCCCACAAATAACAATGGTGAATTGTACTGCACCTAGAATTTACAGTTAGAGCAGGCAGTTTTGTAAATTTATCAGCCAGTCTTTTAAAATTTACAATCAATAGTTTGAAGAGGGATGGGGGATGGATGTTGAGCAATGCTGCAAAGGGCCATGCTTTAGAGCCGGAGCAAGAGTTCTGAGGTCTCAGGAAGGAAGCTGAAATGACAGTGCAATTTCTGAAGGACCTGTGAACAATGCTCTGAGCACTTTACGAATATGCTTAGAAAATGAATCCTCCCAAAGGTTACAGGCTAATCTTGGAAACTGTTCTCCAGCCATCATGAAAGTCTGCCTGATTGCAATCAGTTGAAGCATTGAATCTTGACCCATTTTTCACCAAACTGAATCTTACAGTCTATGTTTATTTGACACAGAATCTGTCTTTTCACAACAAATGTAAATAGAAAATGTACCCAATTATTAGAGGGCTTATCTATTCTTCCATATGCTCATTGCACCTATTTACCATGACTACTACCTTCCACTATGTGAAAAATTAAACTTGTATATCTAAGCATCAACATACGTGGGGAAAAATCAAATTACTTGGGTTTATCTGAAGAGTAGTATGTGAGAGGTTTTAGCTGAAGCATGTAGGTTGTCACTGAGATAAGACAATGTATAGCTCTAAAAATATTTCACAAGCTCAATTTCTCAACCTTCAGCTACCAATCCTATAGAATGTGGATATGTCTATGTTCCTGCTATTTGTTTTGCTGGTGTGGGATATAGGTGAATTAATGTTATTTCTGCAATTATAAGTTCTGATACAGAGTAAATGAATTCACATTAGTTTGGGATTGTTTCGGACGAGAGCTGACTTAGCAAAAATGAGGAAACATATAATCCGTTAAAGAAAATGGTATGTTAGCATGAGACGTGATTACAGAACAATGGTGGATGTATGGGCAAACAGGGAAAACATCAGTTTCCCGCTTGTACAGAGACACAGGAACAAACCCCAATTAAAAGGGCTTAGGGATAAGATGCTGTGATGAGCAGCGCAGATGGAGGGAGCAGATAATGGTAAGCAAAGGATGGGATCACGTCAAACACCCTTATGGGAGCAGAGTTAGACATTTGTCACTGACAAGGCCGGATAAACAGAAGTTGTGGGATCAGTCTTAAGGAAATGAATGACGTAAGCGAAGCAGGGAACAAACAATGGAATAAGGAAAACATATGGGAAAAAACTCTATAAATTGCGAGAGTTTGTTAGGGTTTACTGTGCATTTGTCATTGCCTTACCTGGCAATTAGACAAGGCACCCACTTGCAAGTGTACAAATAAACGACTCTGATTCAGATATTTGGTCTCGGACTGAAATTATTAAAGTGAGTGAGCTTTTGTTTCTCACACTGGTAATGCTTGATCAATGTTATAACGTATTTGATAACAGTAATTAAAGTTTTGAAAGGGGCTAATAACAATAATGTGAAGTTTTATTGCTTTTATATAATAAAATCTCTCAAGGTGATCCAGAGGGCAATTATAAAATAAAATATGATACTGTGCCATCAAGAGAGTTATAGACCTGAAATATCATGAAAGAGCTTTAAAGGTCGTGAGATGAAGGCTGTAGGGATGGGAGGGATAATTCTAGAGTGTAGAGTCTAGGCAGCTGATGATACAATTACTGGACAAATAAAATTGTGGATGAAATTGGAGATGCTCAAGATGCTAGAATTAGAGGGGCAAGGTCCCAGTTGAATATCATTAGCGCTTGTTGAATACCTTATTAACAGTCCAACTTACCACAGGTTGTGACTTTATCAAACACACCAAACAAACTAGCCATCACAAAAACAGATCATGGAAATGAGAGCAAGATCTTGGCGGGTTCAGCTTGCCGTTAATTCCAAAAGATTTCCATGTTCAATACCGGGTACCAACATCTCAGACATGGTTCATGGGCACCAGATATATGTGCCCCACATTCATGGAAATTGGCAACTGACAAATGCCAGCCTCCAAGATCACTCATGGTTCCTCTCTGATTACAGAATGTATCTGCACTTCAATGCTGCACCCCAGGCTGCACTGGTAACTATCATTGCAAAGTTATTACAAGGACACTATGCATTCAGAGACATGCACTGTACTCATGGACTACAATAGCTTGCATCTCCAGGTCTTTTCTTGCTGCCACAGCATTGACACACTCAGAGACTATCTGCTTTCTGACAGTATCCCAGCCTTTTAACTGCCTTGCCTTTTTGTGCATTTTCCCTTAGCCAAGATACCATGATCATATTACTATAAATTGGCCACGCTAACACAGAGCCTCCAAGCTTGCCACAGTCATCAGCTAGCCTCAGGCAGTAAAGGGGCAAAGCTTTTGCTGCCCAAGTCCAGTAAGCTCATGTCAGCCTCCAATACTAGTCCAGGGCCTGTTTGAGACAGACAGAGTCAGGATCCTAAGGGGTGAGAAACCGAACAAACCTCACTGCCCAGCTTGTCTCTTTCTGTCCTATTGCAGATTGTTGGCTCATGCAGTGAGAGCCAGGCAGTTATTATTGCTGATGAAAATAGCTATTACTGTTGGAGCAGGTGGAGATGTGTACCGTGTGAGTGAGTAGGCAGTGCAGGGTGCATGCAGGGTTGTGGGAATCCAGATTGGAGTGGGTGAGGGCGAACAGGGAGACAATGCAAGTAATAATGAGAATGGTATAGCATGAGCCTTAGTGGGTACAGTAGCAGTGATAAAATGACTGTGAGGTATGGGAGAGATTATGCTGGCACTTATGCTGGTGGAGTGGAAACGGGCATTGATATCAGTTGTGAGATATGCCGTAGGGGCAGTTAAGGAAATTAAGCCAGTGAGTTTGGTAATATTTGGCAAGATAAACGTATTTAACCTCATGGTGAGATTTACTCCTCCAAACTCAACTCGACTTGCACTTAGCTTAAAAAGTTAAGATTTGGTCTTGTGAGTATGGCAGTTATCAAGGTTGTGATTTTCTCATAGCTCTTTCTTGTTGTTTTCCACAGCCTTCACACATGGATCAGAGGGAAGGTCTTGTCTGTGTGATGCGAATATCCCTTAAAGCTTGCCTGCAGTGCTTAAAGCCAGACTGTGCATCATTTTGTTTCTTTTTTTTTCCCACACTAGCACCTAATAGCAGTAGTGCTTATATCAGACTGTGCATCTTCAAGGTGAGCTGTTATAATGCTTAACCCGTCTGTGGTAATGATCATTCTGCCTGTGATAATGATCACTCTGCCTGTGATAATGATCATTCTGCCCTTAACAATGATCAACCCACCAGGGATAATGTTTGTCCTGGCTATGATGATAATCAGCTGCCTATTATAATGATCCTCCTCTCTGTGGTATTGATCAGTCACTGTGATAAAGTTCGATCTGCGTGTGATAATAATCCTCACACCCTATGGTATTGATCAACTATGAGTGATAATGTTTAGTCCAAGTGTGACAATGATCTATCTGACTGTGATAATGACCAATCCAACTACAATAATGATCAATATATCTATGCCGATAATTAATTCACCCTTGAAAATGGTCAATCCAAGTGTGACAATGATCAATTGGCATGACCAATTCACCCACAATAATGATCAATCCACCTGTGATATGGATCAATTTGCATGTGACAATAATCAATCTGATTGTGGCAATGATCAATCAGCCTATGACAATCAATTCACCTGTGATAATGATCAATTCATGTGTGGCAATGTTAATCAGCCTGTGATCTATTCACTTGTAATAATGATCACATCACCAGTGATAATGGTGTGGGACAATATGTGACAGTGATCAATTGGTGTGTGAAAATAATCTATTCAGTTAAAATAATGATCAATTCAGCTGTGACAATGATCAACCTGCCTGTGACAATGATTAATATACCTATAATTATGATCAATCCACTTGTGATAATGGTCTTGTGACAATGATTAATTTGCTTGTGACATTGGTTACCCTGCCTATGACAATCATCAATCTAACTGTGAAAATGATGAATCTGACTGTAATAGTGGTCAATCTGTCTGCGACAATGATCAAATTGACAATGATCGTTTTACCTGTGATAATGAACCATTCACCTTTGCTGATAATTAATTCACCTGTGATAACCATTATTCCATCTGTGATAATGATCAATCTGACTGTGACAATAACCAATCCACTTGTAATAATGATCAATCCACCTAAAATGCTGATCAATCCACCTGTAAAATTGATCAATCGAACTGTGACAATGATCTATTCACCTGTAATGATGACCAATCACCTGTAATAATGAACAATCCACCTGTGACACTGAAAAATGCACCAATGATAATGGTCAATCTACATGTGACAATGATCCATCTGACCGTGATATTGGTGAATCTGCCTGTGATAATGATGAATCCATTACAATAATGATCTACCTGACATTGAGGATGATTCATGCACCTCTCAAAATGAGCAGCACACCTGTGACAAGAAGCAACTTACCTTTTATAATGAGCAGGTCATGGTCAGTGAACTGTTTATTTGCTCTTAACCAAACAAGACTTCATTAATTCTCTGAAAGGACAAATCAGAGGTGATATATTGTGAGTTCATAATATTATCAAATTCTGTACTGTTCCGTACCAGACCCCAAGAAGGAGTCAGTGCATTTAGAGAAGGAGAGAGAGGACAATTGACAATCAGAGAGGAACACTGTCTGTGTTCTGCGGATCAGTGTTCATTGTAAATGAACAGGAGACTGATAGGAGACTGCAGAAGCAAGATAAAAGCAAAATATGCATTCAGTAACATACTCATACACAGCACAAAGTAAATAAGGCAGCACATTGACATATGGAGTAAGAAATTGATTTGTCCAATGGCAACATGGGCTTATTGAATCAATATCAGAACCCATAGCACAAACTGCATCTGCAGCTTCAAGATTAGAAGCACCAACTACCTTTGTATAATACTAATAATGTAATAATATAATGTTAGAAGTGGAAGCATAGTGATTGAATATATTGCAGTCAGAAATTACCATCAAAATATTTGAACCCATGCCAATCTCCTTTCATTGCAAATTCTTAGTTTTTATTTCTTGGTCTCTGATCTGGTTTTAGGAGTTGTACTGCAACCATTAATTTATGTACAGACTTTACCCAAATGATCTCATTCATTTATGCTCAACAATGAATGTTTTGCTCCGAATAAAATTACATTTCAACATTACTCAGAAAATGTCATCTTGTTTCAGATTCAATCATTGTCAATTTCCTTTTTGCGTATAACATATTCAAAATGCTTACATATCAATGGTTCATAAGCTTATTAAAATTTACTTCACATCTGTATCTATGATTTGAATTGAAAGAAACACATGGCTCAAACACCCACACTGAAATCAATAAGACTGAGTCTCAGGGGTAGGCAATTCACTCCGTGGATTATGTATACAGAGCATTGAATAACCAAAGATTTTATAAGCACTTAATAAGGTAAATAAAATTTTCATTTAAAATTTAGCAACATAACTGTCTCCTGAACTTGTTGAAAGTAATGTAAACATCTTTTTGCTGGCTTGTTTGGTAGTTATGTATAACCCAGTGATGAATATGCCCCTAGCACACTTCACCAGGGGGCCTAGGTTCATACAAAGACAACATTACTTAAAGATGATTTGGAGATGCCGGTGTTGGACTGGGGTGTACAAAGTTAAAAATCACACAACACCAGGTTATAGTCCAACAGGTTTAATTGGAAGCACATTAGCATTTGGAGCGATACTCCTTCACTATCACCTGATGAAGGAGCGTCGCTCCGAAAGCTAGTGTGCTTCCAATTAAACCTGTTGGACTATAACCTGGTGATGTGTGATTTTTAACTTACTTAAAGATAGCATGCTCTACCTAAAGACAGATTGCATGTCTAAAAGATGAGATGCTTTCTGCTTGCTACAGGAGCTGAATCTGTTTTCATATTAATTGAAGGCAGGAACAGAAATAGTGCAACTGACCAGTGAGCATGCTCTCAGGTTTCATATACCATGCTGCTGATACTGGGGAGGTATCTGACAGAGGAAGAGCGATCTTCTTCCTTCAAGGACAGCTGGACGGCAGTCAGCTATTGAGAAGATAGTTGGAGTAGCCAACTGTGACAGTCAATGCCACCAGGGTTGCACAGAGGAACAGATGCAATTCCTCAGGAAGATTTAAAAAAATCTTAACATACATAGAATTATAGAGATTAGAGCATGGAAACAGAGCCTTCAGTCCAATTCATCCTTGCTGACCAAATATCCTAATTAGTCTAGTCCCATTTGCCAGCACTTGACCCATAGCCCTCTAAATCCTTCCAATTCATATACCCATCCAAATGCTTTTTAAATGTTGTAATTGTACTAGCCTTCATCACTTCCCCTGGCAGCTCATACTATACACGCATCACCCTCTGCATGAAAAAGTTGACCTTTGGGTCCCTTTTAAATCTTTCCCGCTTACCCATACCTATGCCCTCTAGTTCTGGACTCCCCCACCCCAGGGAAAAAAACTTGTCTATTTATCCTATCCATGCTCTTCATAATTTTATAAACCTCTATAAGGTCATGCACAGCCCCAGCCTATTCAGGCTCTCCCTATTGCTCAAATCCTCCAACACTGGCAACATCCTTGTAAATCTTTTCTGGATCCTTTCAAGTTTTACAACATCCTATAGAAGGGAGGCCAGAATTGCACACAATATTCCAAAAGTGCCCTAATCAATTTCCTATACAGCCGCAACATGAGCTCCCAACTCCTAAACTCAATGCTCTGACCAATAAAGGAAAGCATACCAATCGCCTTCTTCACTATCCTATCTACCTGAGACTCCACTTTCAAGGAGCTATGAACCTGCATTCCAAGCTCTCTTTGTTCAGCAACACTCCCCAGGGCATTAACATTAAGTGTGGAAGTCCCACTCTAGTTTGCCTTTCCAAAATGCAGCACCTCACATTTATCTAAGTTAAACTAAACTGCTACTCCTCAGCCCATTGGCCCATCTGATCAAGATCCTGTTGTAATCTGAGGTAATCCTCTTCGCTGTCCACTCCACCTCCAATTTTGGTGTCATCTGAAAACTTACTAACTTTACCTCCTATGCTCAAATCCAAATCATTTATATATATGATGAAAAGCAGTTGACCCAGCATCGATCCTTGTGGCACTCCACTGGTGTAGGGCCTCTAGTCTGAAAAGCAACCCTCCACCACTACCCTCTGCCTTTGACCTTCAAGCCAGTTCGGTATCCAATTGCTTAGTTCTCCCTATATTCCATGTGATCTAACCTTGCTAGCCATCTACCATGAGAAACCTTGTTGAATGCCTTACTGAAGTCCATCAAGATTACATCCACTGCTCTGCCCTCATCAATCTGCTTTATTACTTCTTCAAACAACTCAATCAAGTTTGTGAGACATGATTTCCCACGCATAAAGCCATGTTGACTATCCCTAATCAGTCCTTGCATGCAAATCCTGTCCCTCAGGATTCGCACCACCAATTTGCCCATCACTGATGTCACGCTCACCGGTATGGAGTTCCCAGGCTGCTCCTTACCAGCTTTCTTAAATTGTAGCACCACGTTTGCCAACCTCCAGTCTTCCGGCACCTCTTCTGTGACTATCGATGATACAAATGACTCAGCATGGGGCCCAGCAATCACTTCTCTAGCTTTCTACAGAGTTCTAGGGTACACCTGATCAGGTCCTGGGGATTTATTCACCTTTATGCGTTTTAAGACATCCAGCACCTCCTCTCTGTAATATGGACATTTTTCGAGATGTCATCATCTATTTCCCCACATTCTATACCTTTCATGTCCTTCTCTACAGTAAACACTGATGTAAAATATTTGTTTAGTATGTCCCCATCTCCTGTGGTTCCACATATAGGTGGTCTTGCTGATCTTTGAGGGGCCCTATTCTCTCCCTAGTTACCCTCATGTCCTTAATGTTTTTATAAAATCCCTTTGAATTCTCTTTAACCCTATGCGTCAAAGTCATTTCATGTCCCCTTTTACTCTCTTGATTTCCCTCTTAAGTAGATTGTTAGCCTTCTAAGGGTTCACTCGAACTCTGCTGTCTATACTTGACAAATACTTCCATCTTTTTCTTGACCAAAACCCCAATTCCTCTTGTCATCCAGCATTCCCTACACCTACCAGCCTTTCCCTTCAGCCTAACATAAACATACTGTCTCTGGACTCTCATTCTCTCATTTTTGAAGGCTTCCCATTTCCTAGCCTGAACACTACTATTATAGGACAAGCCAAACAGAGAACAGCCAGGGAATTCTTAGAGGCATGGCATTCATCCACAGATTCAATTAATAAGCACATCGACCTGGACCCAATATACCGGCCACTGCAGCGGACAGCTGGAAGCGGCAGATACAAATCAGTATAAATGCCGGAGGAAAGGTCACAGAAGCGCTTCACAGGAGGTTCCCAAGCACTGAGGATGTCACCTAGACAGGGGACAAAACGTCTGCAACACAAATTCCCAGCTCGGCGAACAGAACCACAACAACCAGCACCCGAGCTACAAATCTTCACCCAAACTTTGAGTAACAAAGCAGTAAACAAGTTAGGACTGATAAATTAAACTGCAATTACTTCACCGCAAGAGTCCTAACAGGGTAGGCAGATGAACTCAGGGCATGGTTTGGAACATGGGACTCGGATATCACAGCAATTACAGAAACATGGCTCAGGGATGGGCAGGACTGGCAGCTTAATGTTCCAGGATACAAATGCTACAGGAAGGACAGAGAAGGAGGCAAGAGATGAGGGGAGTGGTGTTTTGATAAGGGATAGCATTACAGCTGTACTTAGTGAGAATATTCCTGGGAATAGATCCAGGGAAGTTATTCGGGTGAAAGTGAGATATAAGAAAGGGATGATCACCTTATTGGGATTGTATTGTAGACCCCTAATAGTCAGAGGGAAATTGAGAAACAAATTTGTAAGGAGATCTCAGCTATCTGTAAGAACAATAAGGTGGCTATGGTAGGGAATTTTAACTTTCCAAACATAGACTGGGACTGCTATAGTGTTGTAAAATACTCGTTTAGTATCTCCCCCATCTTCTGCAGCTCCGGTTTCCTCCCACAAGTCCAAAAATGTGCAGGTTAGGTGAATTGGTCATGCTGAATTGCCCATAGTGTTAGGTGAAGGGTTAAATGTAGGGGAATGGGTCTGGGTGGGTTGCGCTTTGGCGGGTCGGTGTGGAGTTGCTGGGCCGAAGGGCCTGTTTCCACACTGTAAATAATCTAAGTAATCTAAGATATTTAATGAATTTCTGCAGTGCATCTTGTAGATTGTAAATGCTGCTGCTACTGAACATCAGTGATGGAGTGAATAGACATGGTAGGAGAAAGTGAGGACTGCAGATACTGGAGATCAGAGCTTAAAAATGTGTTGCTGGAAAAGCACAGCAGGTCAGGCGGTATCCAAGGAGCAGGAGAATCAACGTTTCGGGCATAAGCCTGAAGAAGGGCTTATGCCTGAAACGTCGATTCTCCTGTTCCTTTAATGCTACCTGACCTGCTGCGCTTTTCCAGCAACACACTTTTAAGTTCTGAATAGATATGGTATCAATCAAGTAAGCTGCTTTGTCCAGAATGGTGTGAAACTTCTTGGTGTTGGACCTACAGTCATCCAGGCAAGTGGGATGTATTCTATCACATTCCTGACTTGTGCTTTGTAGCTGGTGGACAGGCTTTGGGGAGTCAGGAGGTGCGTTACTTGCTACAGAATTCCTACCCTCTGACCTACTCTTGTAACCAATGTGTTTATATGGCAAGTCCAGTTCCTCTTCTGGTCAGTGATAGCCCCCAGGATGCTGATAATGGGGTATTCTATAATGGTAGCACCATTCAATGTCAAGGGGCAATGGTTCCATGTCTCTTGTTGGAAATGGTCATTGCTTTGCATTTGTGTGACACATTTGTCACTTGTCACATTTCACCTCAAATCTGGATAATGTCCAGGTCTTTCTGCATTTCATGGAAAAGCCTATTGCAAAGCCTGCTGTAACTATCTAGGAACCTGGAGGAATCTGGTTCCAGCTTGGTACAGGGTTTTGCACAGAGTTTGGAGACCATCTTCTCCTTTGCCGAAGGGATGACCAACACTTGCTGACTCAAACTTGATGCAGAGTCTGATGGGCAGCGCCTCAGCTCTGTTGCAGCACAAGGAGCTTTCCCCCAAAATATGAAGTGCTGGGAATAGAAGCGTACACTGAGGTCATGAAGTTTGTGTTTATTATTACCTAAGTCCTGCATTCTCACACTGCTACCATCATTGTTCCATAACTTGGTGCCAAAAGGGGTTTGCAGGGTCCCATTACTGTTCAAAAATCTAACTTCCAACAAGATATTGGATTGCTTCCCAGAGGATGTGCTTTCATAGAGAGTGAACCTGATGTCTCACTCAGGATTACAGCATCTATGCCTGCAGCACTGACATTCTGCCATGCCCTTATAGCTAGCAATCAGCTGAACAGCTCAGACACAAAGGGCTAGTATAATGGAAAATTGTTGAATGATGGAAATCTGGGGTTTTGTTTGGGGGAAACAAGAACCATACCTGTGTGTTCTGCAAAGTGAGGCTTGGGGATAGATAAGGTACAGCTCTTGTGGTTGACCTGGTCCTTTGTTTGAACAATGTAGGAAACCATAGACAGCAATATCAATTTATAGTTTAAGTAGGATTGAGATTGTGACACCATTGTACTGCTTGCTGAGGGGACAGAGTTTTTTACTTGGCCTCTTTTCGATTAGATAAGGGAGCTCTGAGTGCTTTCTAATATACGCAAGCAACTTGTTGGATGATGGGACCAGGAATTCCAGCTGTTCTGCTGAGAGGAGGTTCCATCCTTAGAAAGGGAAAACAATAACTAGGGCAAATTAGGGTGCAGATAGTCTTGCATAGGAGACCTGCAGAGCAAATGATTCCACAAATCTATTTGTGATTCTCCTGACCTGCCTGCAGTGGTCTCTAAATATGCTAAATCATTCAACATGCATGATGCACATTCCTGCATCATTTTAAGGTCTGAAGTTTGATGCACACCATAAGATCTCAGTTAATGCATCTAACTGAGTTACCCATATAGATACCCTCAAGTCAATGTTATTTCAATGTTCAGGTACCTCTATTCCTCTCCCTCAAATTCTGCTTTCTTGTCAATCCCCTTTTAAGATGTTAAATCTTAAGTCCCTGTTCTTTCCTTGAAACTTAAATTGCTCCACAGTCCAAGCAGTTTTGACCACTACAAGATGATTATTCAAACTCAATACAATCAAAACTGATTTATCCAAATCAGCTTTACCCAAAGATAAAAAGTATTATTTTTAAAGATCTGCTGCGGTGAATATTTTGTAAAAGAGTGTGTTAAGATTGTTTTCCTTATTGTTATTTTACAACTCATAAATAATTTGTGTTACCTCTGTGCAAGAGTTAATTTATTACACCCAATCGAATTGTTTCTTGTAAAGGCTTTCCACTCCAAAACAAATTTGCACCTGAAATCTATAAATATTGGTTTACGAGCAGATGACTACTTTGTATATCATGTACCAATCTGAACTCTCATTGAATTTTCTTAAATATGCCTGTTGACATAAAATTGTAATAAATAAAACTGAAACATATCCACTAACAATCAGCTGAGCGTTCAAAACGAAAAATAACTCAAGGTAATAGTAATTGCTGTACGAATGTTGACAGGTAACTACATGCAGTTTTCTGCAGGGAACCTGTACTGAGCAGCCCTGCTGTCGGAACTTCAGTCTGCCCTATTCAGGCTTGTTTCATTTTACTCATTTTTTCACAAGAAGTGACCACGGCTGGCAAGGACAGCCTGAATTGGTCTTGAGAAGGACCATGTGAACCATTGGGGACCATCTGGTGTAGGTACACCCATGGTGTCACTGGGAAGAGATTTCCAGGTTTTAGACACTGGCATCATGGCAACAATGATGTACTTTGTAGTCAGCATAATGAGTGAATGGGATGAGAATTTATAGTTGGTGGTGTTCCCATGCATCTAATGCTCTTGCCTTAATTAGTGGTAGAGGTTGCAAGTTCAGAGGTGACATCAAAGGAACGTTAGTGAATTTCAACCTTACTTCTCGTAGATGTACATGTACATTCTGTGAATAGGTGGAGGGAATGAATATAGAATGTGGTTGGGGTGCCAAACAAGCGGCTACTTAATAATAATAATATTAAGCTTCTTTGATAATATTAAGCTTCTTGAGTGCTGTTGGATCTGCATTCAACCAAGCAAGTATTCCATCATTGTTCTAGTCTGTACTGTGTAGAATGTGGATAGTATTTAAAGGGACCAGAAGTGAATTATTCACCACCGAATTCCCAACCTGCTGTTTTGGCCACAATATTTGTGTGGTTGGTGCAGTAGGTTTCTGGTCAGCCATAAACAGATGCTCAGATGCTCTCTTTGTCATGATGGTCATTGCCTGAAAGTGGTGTGGCCTATATGTTACTTGCCACTTATCAGCCTGAATGTTGTTCATGTCTTGCTGCATGACAGACTGCTTCAGTTTACAAGGAATTGCAAATGGTACTGAACACTACTTAACCGTCAGTGTACATTCCCATATCTGAGCTAATGATAGAAAGTGGTCATTGATGAAACAGCTGAAATGGTATCCTAAGGGACTCCTACAATGATGTCCTGGTTTGAGATGATTGGCCTCCAAAACGACAACCATCTTCGTTTGTACTACATATGACACCATCCAGTCAAAGGTTCTCCCTTATTCCTATGTGCTTCACTTTGAGCCCCTTGATAAGACACACAAGATGTTGTCTTGATATCAGGAGCATGGTGGCTTAGTGGTCAGCATTGCCATCCCACAGCACCAGGGACCTGGGTTTGATTCCAGTCTTGGGTGACTATCACTGGGATGTTTGTATGCTCTTCCTGTGTCTGCGTGCGTTTCACCTGGATGTACCTGTTTCCTGCCACAGTCTAAAGCTGTGCAAGTTATGCAGACATAGTGTCTGGGCTGTGCAGACAAGGTGGATTAGCCATGGTAAATGTGGGGTTATGGAGCAAGGACATTGAGATGGATCTGGATGAATGCTTTTTGGAGGGTCAGTGCAGACTCAATGGGCCAAATATCCTCTACCTGCACTGTAGGGCTTCTATCAGTGGTCATCCTCAGCTCAGCTATAGAGTTCTTTTGCCCATGTTTGATGAAGGTTGGTCAGAGGTAAGGTGCCAAATGTTCTGAACAGAATAATGCTGAGCTTTAATGAGCAAGTTATTGCTGCATAAGTGCTGCTTGATAGAATGATTAATGACATCTTCTATTACTTTAGTGATGATCATGAATACGCAGTAATTGGCTGCTTTAGATTTGTCCTGCTTTTTGTGGACAGCATATAACTGGGAAAATCTCCACATCGTCAGAGAGAAGCCAGTGTGTCGCTGTGCTGGTGAGCTGAGTGATAGATGTGGCTAGTTCCCATGCGCGAGTTTTCAGTTCCACTGCCATGATGTTGTTGGGGCCTATAGTTGTTATTGCATCCAATACACTCAGCTGTTTTTTGTTATTGTCATGCAATGGAGTGAACTGGTTTAGGATTGCTTCTGTGATGTTGGCGATCTCAAAAGGAGGCTGAGAGTACTTCTGACTAAAATTCATTGTAAATGCTTCAGCCTTTTCTTTTGTACTGATGTGCAGGACTCATCCATCATTGACGGAAGGGATATTTTTGGAATCTGCTCCTCTGGTTAGTTGTCTTAATTTTTCACCACCATTTGTTACATTCCCTGCAGAAACTGACACCTTTCTAAACATTTCGTATTTGAAACAAAATAAAATCAACATAATTCAACCATTAATTACCAGGAATATTATATTATGAAAAAAAACAGGAAATTTCACTACAGATAGTTCATAGAACAAATGTACATCTCATTTACAAGTTCTTGCATAACTGCCCACACAAACGTAGTAGTATATGCAAATTCAGTTTTGCCAAATCAGCCTCTAGCATGTTGAATTTCTCACTCCTCACTTAATGAATTTGTGTGCAATTATTTACCCCACAGGGGTGTTGAGGCTAGTATATTAAGTATAGTCAAGGCTGCTTTTGACAGATTTTTAATCAGTATGGGAATCCGGGTTACAGAAAAAGCAGGAAAGTGCAGTTGAGGATTATGAGATCAGCCATGATCTCATTAAAGGGCGGAGCAGGGTTGATGCGCCTCATTCTGTTTCCATATTTTATGGTCCCTTGAGTCACTTCCAACAACAGTTTCTGAATGTGATCTACATCCATGCAGACATTCTAGTGGAAACTACTTATTTGGTCTTGATGGCACAGATTTCCCAGTGGCTCCTTTATCAGACCCAATTTAAATGGTCTGGTCAGCTCTGGAAAAACTAACTCAACAGCAGGAGCTTTGTTCCATTCTAATTGCTTGTATCCCTTGATTCCTTTAACTGGTTCTTCCAGCAGCAGAATAAAACTTACACTAAGATTTCTGTCTGTGTTAGAAACTTCAGTTTCTAAGACCAGCTGTAATCTGATTTCCCAATCCTTTAGATTAGATTCCCTAACAGTGTGGAAACAGGCCCTTCGGCCCACAAGTCCAAACCGACCCTCCGAAGAGTAACCCACTCAGTCCCATTTCTCAAATTTCTCTTTGATTTTGAGATTCCATCACCATGACAACTTCAGGTTGCTCTTGGAATTTAACTTTTTTCTAGGAACCTAAACGGCATGCCTTTCAAAGTTCTATCCAGTTTCACTTTTGAATTAAACAACCATTCTAAAAAACAGCTGTTTTTTCGCTCAAAGTGCAAGGTTCATCATATATTCACAACTGAATATGGCAGCACTGCAGAGATCTGATATGTCGGTTGTTTTGCAATGTCTATTACATGCTGATTTGCACTGTTCAGCATGCATACGTTCCTGTATTGTAGCTTCATTAGGCTGGGACTCAAATTTAGGCAGGCCTGATGACATATTGACATTCAATCAGCAAAGCGCAATCCCCTGGTTTCATGGCACTGATAGATTGATGGATATGCCTCAGCATGTGGTGACAGACTGGTGTACACATTATCCAAATATTTGTGTTACAAGATTTTATCTGTTGTTGGGCAAGATGAGAATAATTAACTTTTTTTTCTTTTCAATGCATATTTTTTGATGAAATGTAATGCGTATTGAAGTAAGGGATTTTTTTTGTGGGAGTTCATTTTTTTATACCTTGCTTGCTCATATTAGCTTCAATGATACCCAAGTACAGATTGGGTAAGTAAATCTCACTGTAAACTGAATTGCGAGGCTCAAAACTCAGGGCATGGTGCCTTAATGCGTCTGTGTAATTATTTGCATTTGCCACACTTCATGCCTCTTTAAATGAGTTTAACTTGCATCAGATCACTGTGCAGCACCAATTAATGTGCTCTCTCCTTTAGTTATAAAGTCAGAAGTGAGAGGTTCACCTCCCATTTTTCTCGGGTTGTTTTGAAACTGTAAATAACATGTTACAACATAATTGTAAACATATGTTTAAAGAGTTATATCAATATTGAGTTCCACAATTTTAGGGCCTAGACACCTCCTTCCATATCCTGTACACAACACCACACCCCTGGCTCTGACACCACCTGGGCTGCTTTCAGGCCAGCCAACCATTTTCATCTACATATGGTCCCAATTACCAGCTTTTCTCCTTCCTTTTCTCCTTACCATTATCCATCCCTTTGTCTGCCTGACTGTTTTTCTCTCCCTTTGGGCTCCACTTCCACCTATTGGACACTTTTATTCCAATCCTTTCCCTTACCCCACAACCCTTGTCTTCAGTATGTACACCAAGTTTTTTTCCCCAGCTACTATCAGTACTGAAGAAGGGTCAATGGATCTGAAATGTTAATTCTGTTTTCTCTTTCCAGATGCTGCTAGACCTGCTAAGTTTCTCCAGCAATTTCTGTTTTTGTATATGTTTGAAGGGTAAGTTTAAAGATTAGTTACAGGAAATTACAACTTTTGTTTTCAAAGCTAGGAAGCATTTGACAATACCCCAATCCCATCATGGGTTCTTTTCACAGAATTATTTGCTATTCCAAATTCTAGTCATCTCACATTGAATGATTCACGTTTAACAATGTGTGAGATTGTAGAGGATTACTATAAGGTAACTAATCACAGTAGTTACATTTGATTGAGATATACTTATCTCAGTGACTTAATTATTCAATTTGGAGAATGGCCCCATGGATTGTAATTGCCTGACTTCCTTCCTATAAAATTGTCACATCTTTCAGTCTCAAGAAGGTTATCTTTTTCTTTTGCATTAGGTGCAAGATGATGGGCCAATCCCAAAATGAACAACACCAAGACAAGAAAGCACATCTCTGGCTGGAAAAGGTATGTTTTACACCATACCAATCAAAATACGAACTTACAACCAAGGATTAGGAGTAGGCCATTTCTCACATTGAGTCTGCTCTCCTGTTTTGTATGATCTTCCCTGATCCAATTGTAACTTCAAATTCACACGCTTGCTTTCCTAATAATCTTTCACTTCTTTTTATTCATTTATGGGACATGGGCATCACTGGCTAGGCCTGTGTTTATTGCCCATATCTAATTCCCCCAAGACCAATTAATCCATACTGCTGTGGATTCAGAGTCACATGTAGGCCAGACCAATGATCTTCCCAAAACAACATTAGTGAACCAGGTGGGTTTTCCCAACAATCTACAGTGGTCAATGATCATAATTCCATTTTTTTTTAAAAATTGAGTTCAAGCTCCACCTGGGTCCACAAAGCATTGCTTGGGTTGCTGGATTATTGTTCCCATCCCAATGCCACTAGGTAATCTTGCATACCAAGATTCTATTCACCACTGCCTTAAAAATATTTAAAGGCCATGTTTCCACCATCTTTACAGGAAGGGAGGGATGAATCTTACTATTTTTAAATGAGTGCGAGTCAGATCAGTTTTGTGGAATGCTTTATGCCACCAAGCCTCATGTATTTTCTTCCTGTTACTTACCAAACCCATTACATTAATTAGACTTTCAGCCCTCATGACGAAAATCACAGCTCATCCCATCCCACATTACCATGCACTGTTCCCAGAGCAACTTGTCACTCACAGGAGTCCTCCCAAAGACCAGTATCCATGCCATCTTCCAAAGCCCACTGCACACCGGTAGGAGTGCTGGCAACTGGAAACTGTCCTCTCTATCATGGAAGAGAATCTGATGGAGAGAGACCTGGTGGTCCTTGTGGGCTGCTTGATAGGAGAGGAGATGTCTTCTCAGAGGAGGCCACAAAACCAGAACACATCAAGCTGGACAGAGCTTGGCACCTAGGTCAGTGCCATCTCCAGGGAGAGAAGGACTAGACTGCAGTGCAGTAAGAAGATCAATGGCCTTTTCCCTCTCCATCAGTACAACCCAGTTATCTCACACTTATCGGTGACACTGCAGGGGTTGTCCCTGTCTTTCCGTAAGGCCTTGATGTTTCATTGTGCTCTGTGGCATCCCTTCCTGTATAATAATGTGGTGCAGTGGTCGGGGGTGTACAATAAGAAACACATGGCCACAGGGGAAGGATTGTCTGCGTATGGCACTGATACCTTATGCAGCCCCTCTTCCCCATCACCTACTTTTTGGTTGGCTGTATGTGCAGGAGTTACCCAGCAGTGATGGCACCAGGGAGGTACAACACACACAGAGGCTCAACACTGCAGGAGAGCCAGGGAGTGGGCATTGTGCACAGTTATGCAACCAACACATCATGTGCTCATGGTCAATGTCATCCCCATGTGACTCAGTCACTCAGTGACTGGTTACAGATGCAGACACTACCTCATATGTTGCTTCTCTTTGCCCACCCATTGCAGGTGGTCTCCTGACCATTGTTCTCTGAATATGTGCCTCACAATTGAGATGAAAGCAATTGGATCTCTTTCAGCCTCAGCCTTAACACGACATGAAGACACTCAACATTCGGTTATGCTTATTTTAGTGATGGAAAGGGATAGGTATATACCGCAGGGCAAGAGTTATTGCTGGGAGAAAGGCAATTATGATGGGAATGGCAGGTTTTAGGATGCATAGGATGGGAAAGGAAATTGCGGGGGTTGGGCATAATTGAAATATGAAGCTTATTCAAGGAACAGCTACTGCATGTCCTCGATAAGTATGTACCGGTCAGGCAGGGAGGAAGTGGTCGAGCAAGGGAGCCGTGGTTTACTAAAACGTTGAGTCTCTTGTCAAGAGGTAGAAGAAGGCTTATGTTAGGATGAGATGTGAATGCTCAGTTAGAGCTTTTGAGAGTTAAAAGTTCCTGAAGAAGGGCTTATGCCTGAAACATCGATTCTCCTGCTCCTTCGATGCTGCCTGACCTGCTGCGCTTTTCCAGCAACACATTTTTCAGAGTTAAAAGTTAGCCAGGAAAGACATAAAGGAAGAGCTAAGAAGAGCCAGGAGGAGACAGGAGAAGTCATTGACAGGTAGGATCAAGGAAAACCCTAAAGCTTTCTATAGGTATATTAGGAATAAAAGAATGACTAGAGGAAGATTAGGGCCAATCAAAGACAGTATGGGAAGTTGTGTGTGGAGTCCAAGGGGATAGGGGAAGTGTTAAATGAATATTTTTCATCAGTATTCACATTGGAAAAAGACAATGTTATTGTGGACACTACTGAGGTACAGGCTACTAGACTAGATGGGATTGAGGTTCACAAGGAGGAGGTGTGAGTAATTCTGGAAAGTGTGAAAATAGATAAATCCCCTGGGCCAGATGAGATTTATCCCAGGATTCTCTGGGAATCTAGGGAGAAGATTGCAAAGCTTTGTCTTTGCTCTTTAGGTCATCATTGTGTACAGGAATAGTACCAGAAAACTGGAGGATAGCAAATGCTGTTCCCTTGTTCAAGAAGGAGAGGAGAGAGAACCCTGGTAATTATAGGCCAGTGAGCATAACTTTGGTTGTGGGTTGTTGGCAAAGGTTATAACAGAGCGGATTTATAATCATTCAGAGAGGAATAAGTTGATTATGGATAGTCAACATGGTTTTGTGAAAGGTAGGTCTTGCCTCACAAACTTTATTGAATTATTTGAGAAGGTGACCGAATAAGTGAGGGTAAAGTGGTTGATGTGGTGTTTGATAAGGTTCACTATAGTAGGCAATTGAACAAAATACGGAAGCATGGGATTGAGGGTGATTTAATGGTTTGGATCAGACATTGGCTAGCTACAAGAAGACAGAGGGTGGTGGTTGATGGAAATGTTCATTCTGGTGTTCAGTTACTAGTGGTGTTCCACAAGGCTCTGCTTTGGGCTACTGCAGTTTATCATTTTTATAAATGACCTGGATGAGGGCATAGAAGGAGGGGTTAGTAAATTTGCGGATGACACTAAGTCGGTGGAGTTGTGAACAGTGCTGAAGAATGTTGTAGGTTACGGAGGGACATAGATAAGCTTCAGAGCTGGGCTGAGAGTTGGCAAATGGATTTTATTGCAGAAAAATGTGAGGTGATTTACTTTGGAAGGAGTAACAGAAATAAAGAGTACTTGGCTAATGGTAAGATTCTTGGCAGTGTAAATGAGCAGAGAGATCTCAGTGTCCATATATATATATATATATCCCAAAAAGTTGCCACCCAGGTTAATAGGGTTGTTAAGAAGGCAAATGATGTGTTAGCTTTTATTGGTAGAGGGATTGAGTTTCGGAGCCATAAGGTCATTTTGCAGCTGTACAAAACTCTGGTGTGGCCGCACTTGGAGTATTGCATACAGTTCTGGTCATCACATTATAGAAAGGATGCGGAAGCTTTGGAAAGGGTGCAGAGGAGATGTACTAGGATGTTGCCTGGTATGGAGGGAAGGTTTTATGAGGAAAGGTTGAGGGACTTGAGGCTTTTCTTGTTAGAGAGAAGAAGGTTGAGAGGTGACTTAATTGAGACATATAAGATAATCAGAAGGTTACATAGGGTGTACAGTGAGAGCCTTTTTCCTCAGATGGTGATGGAAGGCATGAGGGGACATAGCTTTAAATTGAGGGGTGATAGATATAGGAGAGATATCAGAGGTAGTTTCTTTACTCAGAGAGTAGCAGGGGTATAGAATGCCTTGCCTGCAACAGTAGCAGACTCGCCAACTTTAAGGGCATTTAAATGGATAAACATATAGATGAAAATGGAATAGTATCAGTTGTGGGTTCCACAGGTCAGCACAACATTGTGGGCCAAAGGGCCTGGACTGCTTTGTTCTATGTAACCCTTTCCTTTTTAGTTGCCAATTCTAACTCACAGGCTTCACCCTTCCCCAGGTGAGTATCATTGGGAACTTACTGCTGCCTAGCAAGAATCTCATGAAACCATTTGAGAAAATTGTACAAGATACAGTGAACTGACCTTGATGTTAAAATGCAGCTTGTCAATGTCTTGCCTGATTCTTCTGCTTATCTCACTATAGGCCACATTGCCTGGAACTTGGGAAGATTCTGCCCAGAGTTGCATGATTTGATTTGATTTATTATTGCCACATGTACTGAGACACAGTGAGAAGTATTGTGTAGCGTGCTATCTAGGCAAAGCGTACCTCACCTAAATATATCAGGCTAATAGAACAGAATGCAGAATATTGTGTCACAGCTACAGAGAAGATGCAGAAAAAGATCAACTCTAATATATGAGAGGACTGTTCAAAAGACTGATAACAGCAAGGAAGAAGCTGTTCTTGAATCTTTTGGAACATGTTTTCAAATATTTGTATCTTCTGCCCAACCTAAGAGGGTGGAAGACAGTATAATTGGAATGGGAGGGGTCTTTGATTATGCTGGCTGTTTTCCCTAGGCAGCAGGAAGTATAGACCGAGTCAACGGAAGGAAGGCTGTTTTTTGTGATGGACTGGCCTACACTTACAAATCTCTGTAATTTCTTGCAGCCTTGCACAGAGCGGTTGCCATGCCAAGCTGTGATGCATCTGGATAGGGTGTCCTCTATGTTGACTTTTTGTGAGAAAAACATTCCACCTCAGTTAGGTTTTAAATTGACAGCACTGTATTTTTAAATAGTGCAGCCTCATTCTATTTTCTCCCATAAGTAGCAATCAGGTGCAAATTGTCCCTCTTGCTCTTTCATTTTTACCTCGAGAAAGAGCTCTACATCTCTGACAGATTCCATTACAAAAACCAATAGGTTTTAGGAAAGAAAAAGCTTGAGTGATCCATATCTTTGTGTCCATGGGAAAAATTAGCTCAGCAATTGTGTATCACGTTTTTGTTTTCCCCAGAATATCACTTCTCTTAAATCAGCCAGAAATCGTAAGGCTCCAGTTTCTTCCATTTTCCTCATTTAGGTAAGTCTGTTTGGTATTCCTATGCCTTTCTGATGGCTGCCTTCAGCAAACCCTTAAAGGGCCATTAATTACACTCAGAGTTTCCTGAACACTGTCAACGCCAGCCCTGGATGCCTCTATTTCTGCCTTAACTAAAATGCTGTCTCTAGCGACATGAGTGTGTCCCCTCTGCTATATTGCTTAAAAATGTGTTGCTGAAGAAGGGCTTAGGTCAAAACGTCGATTCTCCTGCTCCTTTGATGCTGCCTGACCTGCTGCACTTTTCCAGCAGCACATTTTTAAGCTCTGATCTCCAGCATCTGCAGTCCTCACTTTCTCCCTCTGCTATATTGAATGGGTTTATGCCTAGGTTGTGCCCCGATAAATGAAGTGGTGCCATCAAATTTCTAAGCTAATAAATTATTTTGAAAAGTAGACACAATTCTGACATTGGGAAAATGCCAGATTAGGAGACAGTGGAATAAGATTAAACATAACTAATGGTAACAGTATAATAAAGGAGCATGATAACATAAAGGCCACTCATTATACATTAGCAGTGCTCTTTTGTGGAGTAGATGGCAGCTAGTTCCCTTACAAGGTAAGACAGACTTGTTCATTCCCATGATGATGACTCACAGCCCACAAAGAACATTACAGTCATTAATTGCCAGACAGATGTACCATTTCAACTTTATTTGGAGTGCTTCTTTGTGAGAAATAAATTTGATGGCATAACATTAAGTGAGGGAGATCGAGCTCTTGATCCAATTCTTGGGTTTAATATTCTTAGACCTTGTTCCACTTTAAACATTAGATGATTGGAGCACTGTTAAAGCAATGCTATTATTACATAATATTGATTTTCTAGTGCTATGTCCCACTTATCTTGCCAATAGGGACCTTGCATAATGGAAGCCACTATGCACTGCAAAATTGATATGGGACACTAGAAGGAGGCAAATTGATGTTTCTTAGTGTCTACAAGCCATGAAAGTGGCCTGGATTTCTGAAGATAGTGAGTTGTCTTTCATTTTGTACAGCATCTTGCAAGGAATATAGGCTACTGGGGACAGATTTGTGTAGCCCAATGATGATGATCAAGAACTGACCCTTGTGACAGGATGTGTTTGTATTTACATAAGTAAGCAACAACCTCATATAAATTGTGTCTGGGTTTGTAACCACACATTTTTGAGTCAATCTTTCTGGGAAATTGTTTATTAGTGAACTACCTAGTCATGGAAAACTCTCTTATCACAGTCTGTTTCTCATCGTAATACTTCATGCAGTTTAACAGTTTGTAAAATAAAGGCATTTCCCTAGGTTTATATACACTAGCTCCAAAATTCCAATCATTTTCCTCTGCCAATGTCTTATTTGCAGCAAAGTGGAGCAGGCCAGAGCATAACCTAAATTTCTGAGCTGAGCAACTTGCATGTTTGTCAATGTAAAACAGCTGACAGCAAAGTTAGCAGGAACCAAGCCACCTGAATGGCAGTCAGTCTACAGATGAAGTATGTAGCTCAGTTGGGTGGACTGTTGAGCTGTGTTACAGCATATTGCTTAACAGCATGGATTCAATTCCTACACTAGATGAGGCTAACCATGAAGGACTCTCCTTCACAACCTTTCCCCTTGTTAAGCCATTGTTGATTGAGCGAGTAGTTCTATGGTCCAGTCAGTTGAACAATACTGACATTACATAGCAGATAACTTTTTCTCTGCTTCTTTTTTTACACAACAGAGAAAGCAGGCCTCATGTTGGATGAATTGCTTTTCCCTAGTTAAGCATTGTGATTGTTGTAGGACCTCCCACAGACTCCTGTCAGCCATCATCTGTGAAGAGCCCAATTGGCAGCACATGAAGATGGGAATTTTTACGAACACCTGAGGAATTTCCCAAGATGTAACACCTCCTGAGGAGCCAAATGGAGGATTGACTCATACCCATCTTTGTGTCACAGGCAGAGAAGTATCCAGAATGAACCAGATTTTGCAATATTTCTCCAGCATTATCCTCCTGCACATTTGTCTTTGTCCCATTCAAAGTTTTGGGGCCAACGTTTCGTGTCTTATTGACTTGGGTGTGACACACTTTGGGCGACATTCCGTGAGCCACGAGCCTAATGTTGACTTCAATGCATGCAACACACTGTTGATGCAAGACCACTTGCCCTGAGTTATCAGCCAAGCCATTCTTCAATAAATGCATTTTGTTTTGTTTCTTCAAGCACACATCAAACAATTAAAGCTAGACACATGACAAAATGATTGACATGGTGATTTATTTTATGTGTCAGAATTATAGAACATTTGAATGCTTTTGCCTGGGATTCTTTATTCCGATTGTTTTAAGTATCAGTGAAGGCTAAGCCTAGATGGACCAAATGGGGTTTTTCCAGCCCAGAGCTTTTTAATGCAATTTGAAGACATAGCTGAAAGCTGCTGCTAAGAATGTAAGGTCTGAATTTAGTAAGTAGATCTTTTTTCAATTTAGTGCAATAAGCGTCATATTATCAGAGAGGTGAGACAAGGTTTCTTTTTCAAATTTCCTCCTCACTCTTCCCAAAGGAAGTGGCTCATCCCAGAATAGGAGCTCGTTAATTACCAGCAATCTCCTGAAGGCTGCTCATTAGGGCTAAATGCAGAAAACGAGAACACAGTTTCCCCTCTTTTCTCTACAGGGTCAGGCTGCACTGAGACTGTGTGGCAAAATGGAGGAATGCCAGATAGATCACTCGAACATGGGACTTCAGGGCTTCACTTTACTTAACAAGCCAGGTACGTGGAAGAGAGAACACAACTCCAGCTTAACTCCCCATATACATTCAGTTGGTGAATAAGGGTAGGCTGGTGACTGTGCAGCAAGTGTGGTGGGAGGAAACAAATAGGGCAATAAGTTGGATGGGTAGGTTGTTGATAGGTATCAATGCCAATGTTATTCCTTTTGTGCAAACACTTCATTTAATTTGATTTCACAGCAATGAAAATCAGACAAATGCTATAACCAGAGGGTGATCTGCTTAGCTACATTACGTCCACCTAGTAAAAGGCAGCTGGGATAGATTGCAGTTTGAACTTGGAACCGTCCTGGTTCACACAGCTAATATTGCATTAGGCCAGGCATCAGTACAACTTTCCTGGAAAAGAGCTAAGTAGCTTGCTATGCAGTATTGTTCCATCCCTTTCTCAATGTAATGATCTTCAGTTAGTTGCATTGGACTCATTTCCTGACATACTGTATCTCAAATTGTATTTTAGTTCATTCACAACTACCTTGTTTAACATTTTCTTCATACAACTGGCATTCAGTTAGTTTTTCCAAGCTGTAATGCAAAGATTTTAAATGCATAGCCACAGATAATTGAACATAACTATCTCCCTGCAGTGATTTATATCACATTCTGCCAGATTAAGTTACCTGCCAGGCAAAATATTATTTTAGGAATATACTACCTGTGTCTTATTAATGCAGACAGTAATCAGTTCCCTCAGGATTTTGCAAATTAATTTCAGCAGGAAAAGAAATAGCAAAATGTGAAGACATAAATGTTATCTGTGGTGATCATTAATTCAGTTTGAATGCGAAACATGTCTGTACTTTCTGCAGCATCCAGGATAGAATGTTAGGTCCTTAGGTAAGAACATGGTTCTCACAGCTTGCTTGTGAGCTTGCTGTGTCAGAAGAAGAGACTGAACTTCAGCTGACTTTGCATGGACTCCTTTGAGACCAATCTGAGCACCTTCCCCACATCTGAATGGCGTTCCTCAAGATTTTTCATAAGGTCTGCTTAATAACATTAAAACTTGAAAAGGGAGATAATAAAGCATGTTAATTTCATTGAAAACCACGAAATGAGTAGAATGAGGTTCAAACCAGAAATGTGTCTCTTCCAGCATAAAAGCAAAACAATATAGATGTTGAAAATCTTCAAACAGAAAATGGTGCAAGCATGAAATAGGTCAGCTAGCATCTATGGAGAAGAATAAGGTCAACAATTTAGATTCATGCTCGAGACTTCAGACAATAAATCTATTTCTCTTTCATTCTGTTTTTGTGCCTCTCTTCCAGGTTGGAAAGTCCAGCACCTTTTCAGTGATAAAAGTAGAGCCACCTCTTCAGGAAAGCCCTCAAACACTTTGAAAGATTCATTTTTATTGACTATCACCAAAAGGCAACAGAACTCAAACAATGAGCAACCGAGTAGGCAGTATCTGTGAAGGGAAAAACAGTCAATATTGTAAGTTGAATATGATTCTCCACCCTGAATTGAGAAGCCAACTTTGTTCTTTATCGCCTGAGCTCTGTAACTACAGTTTGATCATGCACACCAATATGTTGCAGAGCCCTCCTTTGAGGCCATGGTGATAGTGACTGCCTAACTAGCCCCTCCCACAGCATTCTCTGACTTCTCCCCCACCCCACCCCTTCCACTTATATATCCAATTTCCCTCTTCACTTTCCTTGTTCCTTTACAGCCTGGGCTGATGCCTACTTTGCCAGTGTCTACAACCCAGTGTCCTCTCAAGCACACCCATTACACCAACCTGCTAAGACTAACCATGCTCCAACACCAACTGACTTGGACAAAAGCCTAAATGACCAGACCCATGAATTCTTTTGTGAAGCTGCACAACTGATAATTTGCTAAACACCTGAGTGCTTGTACTGAACCAGCAGAAGTGACTGTGACTGCTCCTTGAAAAGTAATAGATGGATCCCTAAGTGTGATCATTCATACAGAATGACTGACCATACTCAAGACCCAGACTGAACATGGATATTGCCCTTCACTGGCTGGACTGGAACACCATGATGAACTCAGATCCCCCTTGACTTGACTGGAGGCTATTCACTTTCTACTTTGAGACATGCCAATTGATTAATATATGTTCTGTGTATTAGCCACATAAGCAGCTGACATGTGTTAAAGCGCAAAAAACAAAGAACCATTACAGCACAGCAACAGGTCCTTCGGCCCTCCAAGCCTGCAACAACATATTTTGTCATTCCACACTGAAACTGTCTTCACTTTCAGGATCTGTATCCCTCTATTCCCTTCCTATTCAGTTATCCAGGTGCTTCCTGAATGCTGCTATTGTGCCTGCATTCATCACCTCCTCTGGCAGCACATTCCAGGTACTCACTATGCTTTGTTTGAAAAACATGCTTCTCACATCTCTTTTAAACTTTCTCTCTCGCATCTTGAACCTGTGTCCCCTGGTAATTGACCCCTCCACCCTGGGCAAAAGCCTCATACCTTCCACTCGATCCATACCACTCACCGTCTTATAAACTTCTATCAGGTGACCCCTCAACTTCCTGCATTCCAGTGAAAACAAAGCCCAGTCTTTCCAACCTTTCTTCATAGCTAAACTAGTCCATACCAGGCAACATCGTGGTAAACCTTTTCGGTACCCTTTCCAAAGCTTCCGCATCCTTCTGGTAATGTGGTGACCAGAAGTGTATGCAATATTCCAAGTGTGGCTTAACTAAAGTTCTATAAAGCTGCAGCATAACTTGTCTATCCTTATACTCAATGCCCTTTCAATGAAGGCAAGCATACCATAGGCCTTTTTTACAACCTTATCTACCTGTGCTGCCACTTCCAGTGATCTGTTGTAGGTGTGAAATAGACACAGTGCCTTGCAGCAATATGTCCACCCCCTTGACTGATGACCGCTGATAAGTATGACAAGCTGCCTGGCTTTGAAGTTGGAAAAACAGAAGCGCTGAAAACCTTTAAGGCATGACCATGGGGACAAAGTTTTAAAAGGCAAGTCAGAGCATGACAGGGCAGGCATGGTTTGAGTACCCAAATAGGTGCTATGTCAGTGGGCACTAGGAGAGCAAGGGTAGGAGCCTAGAGATGCAGCCTGATCTAATCCATGAGCTGGACACTTGCCAATGTGGGCAAAGTGCCCTTGCAGCAGCATAACAATGAGAGGCGCCAGTGTGTGCCAAAGTGCAGTATTAAAGTGCAGAAGTGGAAAATATGCCATGATGACATTGAGAGGCTGGTACGTCTTCCATTTTTATTCACATATGGGATGTGGGCAACATTCGGGTAGTCAACATTATTTACCTATCCCCAGCTACCCTTGAGAAAGTGCTGGTGAACCACTTCCTTTAACCACATTTTGTGTCGGTAGGCCACATGCCAATGGAAGGAGTCCCTGTATTTTGACCCAGGGACACTGAAGGAATGGTGATTTATTTCCATATCAAGAAAAGCTTAAAGGAGAACTTACAAGTGATGGTGTTCCCATGCATCTGGTGGCCTTGTCCTTCTCAATGGTAATGGTCATGGGTTTGGAAGGTGCTGCTTCAGGATGTTACTTGCCACTTGTCAGCCTATACCTGGATATTTTTCAAATTTCCTGTATTAGGACATGGGAAGTTTCAGTACCTGGGGTGTCGTGAATGCTGCTCAACACTGTGCAAACATCCCCACTGCTGACCTTATGATAGAGGGAAGGTGGTCAAAGAAGCAGCTGAAGATGGTTAGATCTAAGAGATTACCTAGAGGAACTCCTGCAGAGATATCCTGGGGCTGAGATGCCTGACATCCAACTACTATAAGACTCTTCTTTTGTGCCAGGTTTGATTAAAACTAATGAAGAGTTTTCCCCCTGTTCCCATTGATTCCAATTTTGCCAGGGCTCCTTGATGCCATAGTCAGTCAAATGCTGCCTCACCTGTCCTCTGGAATTCAGCTCTTTTGACCATGTTTGAACCAAGGCTGTAATGAGGTCAGGAGCTGAGTGGCCCTAGCAGAACCCAAACTGGGCATCACTGAGCAGGTTATTGCTGAGCTGGTGCTGTTTGATAGCACTGTTGATGTCACCTTCCATCACTTTACTGATGATCGAGAATAGACTAATGGGGCAGTAATTGGCCAGGTTTGATTTGCCCTGCGTTTTGAGTACAGGCCAAAGTCCCACCTGTTCCAGTGATATTCAATATTATCTCTGAGCAGGTTGATTAGAAAGTATCCAACTGTACTGGAACAGCTTGGCTAGGGTATGACAAGTTCTGGTGCAAATACTTTCAGTTCCATTGTTAAAATGTTGTCAGGACCCATTGCCTTTTAGGTATCTACTGCTTCCAACTGTTTCTTTATATCATGTGGAGGAAATTGAATTGGCTGAAGACTGCATCTGTGATGCTGAGGATCACTGGAAGATGTTGAGTTGGATCATCCATTTGGGACTTCTGGCTGAAGATTTCTGCAAACGCTTCAGCCTTCTCTTTTGCGCTGATGTGCTGGGCTCTCGTATCATTGAGGATGGGGATATTTGGATAGCCTCCTTCTCCAGTGAGAAGATGTGGCAAGACTGCAAAGCTTAGATCTGATCTGTTGGTTGTGGAATTACTTAGCTCTCTCTTTTCACTTGCTGCTTATACGGTTTGGCACGCATATAGCCCTGCTTTGAGGCTTCACCAGATCGACACCTCATCATTTTTAGGAATGTCTGTTGCTGCTCCTGGCAAGCCCTCCTGCACACTTCATGGTACCAGGATTAATCCCTGGTTTGATCGTCATGGTAGAAAGAGCATATGCCAGGTCATAAGGTTGCAGATTGTGTTGGGTTACAATGCTTTTGATGATCCACAGCACATTTTCATGGATGTGCAGTCTTGAATTGCTAGATCAGTGTGCTGTGATTTTCATTAACAAGGCAGAGACTTGTCACCCGGTGCCTCATGCAAATGAATTACACTGTCTGAAGAAGGGAGATCGGGAAGCAGCAAAAATGATCATTTCAGCTAGTCCTGTGAACAGGAGCCACTGTAATATATCTTCATTCTTTCTCTCCACCCATTATACCCATATTCTATATGTACTTTCAGTGTCTGCCTGATTGTGTGTGTCAAGGAGGAGATTGTAAGGAGATTAGGGTGTTCATTGTTGAAAGCTCATAATTATTTATCTGTGTTGGAATCTGTTTATTTGTAATAAATAGCAATTGTTGTTAAACATAAATCTGGTCTGTGCTTTCTGTCAACTTTTTAAAAATCTCTAACTTGTGTGACAGCTCCTAAATTAATGACACTTGATTTCCAGTCTCTAGCCCAATGAGGAATAACATATTCATGAGGCGAAACTGAAATGTTGCAGTGGCAATGTTTAATTGTCAAAGCATTGTTTAAGATAAACTGTGTCTAGTTCTTTAAGCATATTGAAGATAGAGAAGAAAACATTGCCAAATGCTAAGTATTATTAAATCTTCATCTAGTTTTCATCCTAGTTATTGCAAAATGCTTACTCTCAAACTGGAGGTCTGGAGCCGCAGTGAGGGAAGTGATCCACTTTAATCAGCAGACATGGTTAACATTATGCCAGCCAAGTACTCACTGGAAAAATTAAACAGCGAGGGTCTATCACACAGTTAGTTCAATCGTCAAATTGGGAAAAGATTGGTAAGATTTACACAGTGGAAATCGAGGGAACCAAGGTGACAGTGGCCTGCAATTTATTTGTGGAGCAGAGAGAAGCAATTTTAAACTGCAGAACTGGCACAGGGTGTCCAATAGGTTTCAAAGAACAAAGAACAAAGAAACTTTACACCTCAGGAACAGGCCCTAGGGCCCTCCAATCCTGAGCCGATCCAAATGTACTGTCTAAACCTGTCGGTCAATTCCTAAGCACCTGTATCCCTCTACTCCCCACCTACTCATGCATTTATCCAGACGCATCTTAAGTGAATCTACCGTGCCTGCCTCTACCACCTCTGCTGGCAATGCGTTCCAAACGCCCAACACCCTCTGTGTGAGGTACTTGCCACGTGTATCCCCCTTAAACTTTCCACCTCTCAGTTTGAAAGTATGACCTCTCGTTATTGAATCCTTCACCCTGGGGAAAAGCTTGTCTCTATCCATTCTGTCTATACCCTTCATGATTTTGTAAACCTCAATCAGGTTCCCCCCTCAATCTCCTTTTTCCTAATGAAAATAAACCTAACCTACTCAACCTCTCTTCATAGCTAGCACCCTCCATACCAGGCAACATCCTCGTAAACCTTCTCTGCACCCTCTCCAAAGCGTCCACATCCTTTTGGTAATGTGGCGAACAGAACTGTACACGGTATTCTAAATGTGGCCGAACCAATGTCTCGTAAAATTTTAAATGACTTGCCAGCTCTTATACTCAATACCCCGTCCGATGAAGGCCAACATACTATATGCCTTCTTGACCACTCTATCCACCTGTGCAGCAACCTTCAGGGTACAATGGACCTGCACTCCCAGATCTCTCTGCTCACCAACTTTTCCCAAGGCTCTCCCCTTCATTGTATAATTCGCTCTAGAATTAGTCTTGCCTAAATGCATCACCTCACATTTGTCTGGATTGAAAACCATCTACCACCTTTCCGCCCAACTCTCCAATCTATCTATATCCGCCTGTATTCTCTGATAGTCCCTTATGCTTTCTGCTACTCCACCAATCT
>NC_057710.1:140985469-141041918 GCF_004010195.1 Chiloscyllium plagiosum | reverse complement strand
TCTATCACTGATAAGCCCATTCTTTTCTAAATATAAATTGATCCTATCCCTCAGTACCCTCTCCAACAACTTCCCAACACCGACGTCAGGCTCACTGGTCTGTAGTTAACCGGAATATCCCTACTCCCCTTCTTGTACGGGGGGACAACATGAGCAACCTTTCAGTCCTCCGGCACCTCACCTGTATTTAAGGATGCCACAAAGATATCTGTCAGGGCCCCAACTATTTCCTCTCCCACCTCCCTCAGCAACCAGGGATAGATCCCATCTGGTCCTGGGGATTTCTCCACCTTAATAACTTCTAGCCTACCCAACACATCTTCCCTACTTATGTCAACATGATCCAACTAATCAAACTTCTATCTCTAATCTCAACATTCATTGAGTGAACATTGATGTCAATCCACTCAATTAACCATCTGACCCATTAGGACCTTCTGGTATAGATATTCATGACATACATACGAGTCATAACTGCAACCAAATTATCTCAGAATGTCCTTTCAAAGCTCATCGGAAAATATGGTTGAAGCTGAACCTCAACAAGGCCACAGGAATCAGAGAAAGCAGAGCTTAACAGGAAAGGAGTCAATAATGGGCCAGAATCCAATTATAGGTTGGTCATAAACTCTGAATAGTAAAGATGGTCTTATGTGATTTTCATTCCCTGGATCCCTGCCATAGGAAAATGAGGCAAGACTGGTGGAAATTTCACCATCTGATGCAATTTTGATTGCTCCTAATTTTATCAGACAAAACCGGAGACTGGTAAGATGATTTCTGCAGTTTGAATAGTTGAAAATTTAACAAGGAAAGAGGGAGAGAGAAACAGGGAGCTGCTGATCTGTCAGCCCAACATTGATAGCAGGGAAAGAGAACCTATTGAAAAGGATGTGATGACTAGAGTCTGAGTGGCCTGGATAGATGGAGAAGATGTTTCCATTAGTAGGAGACCCTAGGACCCAAAGGCACAGCCTCACAGTGGAGGGACAACACTTTGGAACTGAGATGAGGAGGAATTCCTTCAACCAGAGGGTGGTGAATCTGGGGAAATCACTGCCACAGAAAGCTGTGAAGGCAGTCATTGATTGTATTTCAGACAGAAATAGATAAGTTATTTATTAGTCAGGGGACCAAGGATTACAGTGAGCAGGAGAACAGGTTTGAGAAACATGGTAGCCATGTTCGAGTATTGGGGCAGATCCAATGAGCTAAGTGGCCTAAATCTGCTCCTATATGATATGGTCTTAGGGATACTTTGACAAGAAAAAATGGGGGGAGCAGGCAGAGTCATTCTGAATTTATGAAAAGAAAATCATGTTGACAAATTTGTTGGTTGGTTTTTGAGGAAGTAAAAATGGGGCGATGTGGTTGGGCATGGGGTGGGGGGAAGACAGTTGCTACATTTGGTTTTTCAGAAGGCTTACAGCAAGATCCCACATAAGAGGTTAGTAAATAAAATAGACCACATGGGATTGAGCATAATATGGATTGAGAATTGATTAACAGACAGTAGTAATATAATTAATATGCCATTCTCAGGTTGGCAGGCTGTGGCTAGTGCATCAAGGATCAGTGCTTTGGCCCCCAGTTATTCATAAACTGTATCAATCATTTGGATCTGAGAACCAAATGTTATATTTCCAAGTTTTCTAACAACACAACACTAACTGGAAATGTGAGCTGTGAGGAGCATGTGTAAAGGCTTCAAAGGGGCATAGTCAGGCCAATTGAGTGGGTAAGATCATGACAGATGGAACATAATGTGGAAAAATGAGAGGTTATGCAGAAAAGTCACCATAGTCCCAGAGGAACCATAGGACGACTCTCTCATTAGAGAGAGCTATATGTCCTTGTTTATTAGTTGCTGAAAGCTAGCATGCAGGGCCAGCAAGCGATTAGAATGACAATTATATGTTGGCCTTTATTGCAAGTGAATTTGAGCAGAGAAGTAAAGATGTGTTGCTGCAACTGAATAGAGCCTTGATGAGACCACACATGGAGTATTGTGCACTGATTTGGTCTCCTTACTGAATGATGGATATAGCTGTCATAAAGGGAGTGCAATTACGTTTTAACAGACTGATTCCTGGGATGGTGATTTTTTTTTCCCTGAGTGGAGTTTGAAGACACTGGGTCATGATTCTCGAAAGATTTCTTTTCTGACAGTGTTAGGCAGGATAGATTCATATCGAATCAGGCTGGGAGGGTATGAGGAGGTGAGTGGGTGGGGATGAGGGATGAAACCAAGGTTTACAGTCTCAGAATAAGGCATCAGATAAGGTGGAATTTCTTTACTCAGAAGTTGCTGGATCTTTGGAATTCTCTGGCCCGGACATTCAGTCATAAATTCAAGACAGAGATTGATGGATTTTTAGATATAAAATCATGAGGAGCATGGATAAGATAAATAGACAAAGTCTTTTCCCTGGGGTGGGGGAGTCCAGAACTAGAGGGCATAGGTTTAGGGTAAGAGGGGAAAGATATAAAAGAGACCTAAGGGACAACGTTTTCATGCATAGGGTGGTACGTGTATGGAATGAGCTGCCAGAGGAAGTGGTGGAGGCTGGTACAATTGCAACATTTAAAAGACATCTGCATGGGTATATGAATAGGAAGGGTTTGGAGGGATATGGACCGGGTGCTGGCAGGTGGGACTAGATTGGGTTGGGATATCTGGTCGGCATGGACGGGTTGGACCGAAGGGTCTGTTCCTGTGCTGTACATCCCTATGACCGTGACTCTATATGGAAGTAGTGTGGGAAAATGAACATAGTGTGCGTAGGTCACCTTTAATCTAATTGAATGATAGAGCAACCTCAAGGGATTCAATAGTCTATTCCTGTTCTTATTTCCAATGTTTCTGTGCTGATGTGTAATTATGTGCAGTGGCCCTCAGGCATATTTCAGGCCAGAATTATGGCGTAAGATATTCTAGATTTTGCAAGATGAAAGTTTGATAAATTGAAATTGTTTCCTAAAATGGACCATGTGGATGTTTATCAATGTTTAACTTGCCCTGCTCCTGCATTTGCCCAGAAACAACTGCCAAGAGCTGCATATCCCACAGGCATTGTCCAAAAACATTGTCAGTACTTATTCAGGTGTTGATCTACTTTCTACACATAACCTCACCAGGAAGCTTCATCCAGTACAGGCTGCTATCTCCCCACTGGGCCACAATTCCTGCTTTGCTGTAATTCTGGTAACACAAAAGGTGAATAGGTATTTCCATCCTGGCTTCTCAGTAATACAGGAAAAGAAAAATCTGTTGCATTTCCTTTATTCATATTAGATTACATTACATTTTTTTTTAGATTAGAATACATTCCATTGCAGAAACAGGCCCTTCGGCCCAACAAGTCCACACCGACCCGCCGAAGCGCAACCCACCCATACCCCTACATTTACCCCTTACCTAACACTACAGGCAATTTAGCATGGCCAATTCACCTGACCTGCACATCTTTGTGACTGTGGGAGGAAACCGGAGCACCCGGAGGAAACCCACGCAGACACGGGGAGAACGTGCAAACTCCACACAGTCAGTCGCCTGAGGCGGGAATTGAACCCGGGTCTCTGGCTCTGTGAGGCTGCAGTGCTGACCACTGGGCCACCGTGCCGCCCACATATTCTCCATTGTTCAGAAACAGATCCACTTCAGTTTTGCTCTATTATTTCAAACTAATATTGACTTACAGTATTTTTTTGGCATCTTGTTTACAAGGTGATGGATGATTTGTTCAGGTATCACTCAAGATAAGTCCCATCCTAGGGCAAAAACAATGGTCATTATTATGATAAGAAACCTGAGTAAGGAATTTACAATGCAGATCACCACCCAGCTAGTGTGAGTATTCATCATAAAGTATTATTAAACTTGGGAGAAATGAACCTATTCCTTTCTTTGTCCCATTCCTTGACTGGTCACTAAAAAGTTTGAATTTAAAAAAGGTGATATTGTCAATAAAACATTCAGATTGTAAGTAGTTCACTAATAGAAATGAGTTGGCCTGGTTCCTCAAGTAACAAATTAAACTTTATTTATTATAAACAAAACTTACTCAAGCAAAGTTGTAATCATTAAGAGAAGGTTTAAACAATGGAAATACCTTCATTAAACACACACACACACACACACACTCCCAGCTGACCAAAACATATCAAACTCTCCACAGTTTGCAAAGTGTTCTTCCAAAAGGCTCAAGATATTAGTGTGTTAAGTCATTTATATTAAAGATGAATATTTTAGAAACCACATCTTCACAGCAGCAGCCATCGGCCTAATGAATAAGCACAAAATAAAACTTTTTACGGTCTGCAGCTGCACTCAGAACAAACATAAATGTGAAACAAAATTGGATAATCAATGGAATGAATGTGCAAATTCACTAATCAGTGTGGAGAGAATAAAGCCATTATACATTTAGTCTGCCTGGCTGAGCACTGTAGTGGAATTTATCCAAGAAACAATTTTCAGCAAAGAGCTTGATATTTTATGTTAATACATATGAAAATTGTAGTACTTACAGCGATAAATGTCACTGTAAATACTGTTGCATGAAAGCTTCATGAGCTCCAGTATGAGAGATGAATTTATTGCAAAACAGCAACACTTTTCTCAAGAGTAGTATATTGTGCTTAGCCCTGTGCTGCAATATATAATTCACTTCAGCTTTGGAAACAGTGAGCTGGAAATTATGTACAGAACAACCTCGATTATCCGAATGACATGGGCAGGGAGTATTTTATTCGGAGAATCGAATGTTCGGATAACTGATCTGATGGCTGTGGGGAGCTTGTGTGAGACCATAGAGTCATAGAGTCATAGAGATGTACAACATGGAAACAGACCCTTCGGTCCAACCCGTCCATGCCGACCAGATATCGCAACCCAATCTTGTCCCACCTGCCAGCACCTGGCAAACCCTTCCTATTCATATACCCATCCAAATGCCTTTTAAATGTTGCAATTGTACCAGCCTCCACCACTTCTTCTGGCAACTCATTCCATACACGTACCACCCTCTGCATGAAAAGTTGCCCCTTAGGTCTCTTTTATTATCTTTCCCCTCTCACCTTAAATCTATGCCCTCTAGTTCTGAACTCCCCAAAGTTCATATCTCCTTGAAAGTGGAGTCGCAGGTAGATAGGATAGTGAAGAAGGCGTTTGGTATGCTTTCCTTTATTGGTCAGAGTATTGAGTACAGGAGTTGGGAGGTCATGTTGCGGCTGTACAGGACATTGGTTAGGCCACTGTTGGAATATTGCGTGCAATTCTGGTCTCCTTCCTACTGGAAAGGTGTTGTGAATCTTGAAAGGGTTCAGAAAAGATTTACAAGGATATTGCCAGGGTTGGAGGATTTGAGCTGTAGGGAGAGGCTGAACAGACTGAGGCTGTTTTCCCTGGAGCAGATTCCCCTGGTGGCCGTTGGTGTCACGTGTTCCACTTGCTACAGGCCCCGCGTGACCCCGGATCTGACTCCTCTCGCTCGGTAAGTTCTCTTACTTAAGCTTTTATTTAATATGTAGCTGTGATGCTACAACAGAAGATCTTGTTTCAAATAGAGTATCGTACTTCACGTGATACAATGTAAGGGGGAGCTGGAGATTTTTATGCCCTCGGGTCTCAGGCTTTGTCATTGTCACAGATTACACAGATTATCTTGATCGGATAATCCGAAATTCAGATAATCGAGGGTATGGATAACCGAGGTTGCTCTGTATAAAGTTTCTTAGTGGATGTGAGATGTCGAAACCCCTTCCCATACACAGGAAGCAATAATCCTCATAATTAAGGTGTGTACTCCAACATTGAAATATACTACTGGCTGGCTACGTGGCAAGGAGGGGGATCCAACTACAAACACGATGAGCACCAATTAAAACTAAAGCCTGTGCTTCTCATAGCTGCCTGCATCTGTTAACTGAATGAACATTCATGTGCTACAACTGCATGAGAAAGACATTCTGAGCAGAAAAACCCTGGAATAATGGAGAGCAGACCAGGAAAAAGGCCCTGAAATTCACAGCTCCAACACTAAGGCGGCAGGAATGGAGGGACAGTTCACTGGCCAGTAGGAAGTCAGGAGGCCCGTCAAACATAGAGAGGAAACTGGAGTTAATGAAGCTAATGCAAGGAGTCTCATATGACATACAAGCTGCAGTTTGGTGTGGCCACGCATTTCTTGTTTTGTATCCACTGTCTGACCCCCTTCCCTCACTCTTAGCACCACCTCCACCCCTCCCATCACACATCCCTTCACTTTGTGCATTTACATTTTCCACCTGGTCAATCAGTGTTGACTGAGGATGCATGTCCAGCTCTCCGACACACCTCTTGGGAGGAAGCATTGATTCTTACTCTGACATTGACAACCACAAGGTTGAATGTGTTTGAGTCACTGACCATGAGTGAACTGCAGCCAGATCAGGCAGAAAGGACAGGGTGTGTCTCAGAAGGAGGAGTCACGAGTGGATAGGGTTGCAGGAGACTCAGATGAGGATGTCAATGGGACAGTACAGTACTCAAGAAAAGCTGATGGGCCTGCACATCGAGATGCTGAGTGCATTGGAAAGCCTGCCAGGAAGCTGGACAATGGAGAAGTTTTGAACCAGTTTTAGCTCAGGGCTGTCCATGGACCATCATGACCATCCTTACGGGGTGGAACTGTTGGTCAGCTCTCAGAAATCATTTGTGATGGGGTTATTCCACAGCGTCCAATGGTGGAAGTCTCAGCTTCCATAAGAGCTGCAGTCACCTCATGGCTCACGCTGGAAGGGAAGCTCAGACTAAGGTGAGGAAATCTCTGCTGGGTTGTCATACAGGCCCAACAGTCTTTTTATTTGTTCCCACCATGAGGGTTTCAATGACCAGGCCAGCATTTATTGCCCATCCCTAATTGCCCAGAAGGCAGTTGAGAGTCAATGACATTGCTGTGGGTTTGAAGTCACATGTAGATCAGACCAAGAGAGGATGGCAGATTTCCTTCCCTGAAGGACGTTAGTGAACCAGATGGGCTTTTCCAACAATCAACAATGATTTCATGGTCATCAGTAGATTCTTTATTCCGGAGTTTACCATCTGCGGTGGTAGAGATTTGAAACTGGGCCCCCAAACTATTAGCAGAGTTTCTGGATCAATAATCCAGCGATAATACCACTAGGCCACTGTGTCCCCTTCATGATTTGGAGACATCACAGCTCTGATTGCTGCAGCATCACTGAAGGCTAGCAAGCCTTCCTCAAACAGATTACTAGGTTTGTCAGAGAAACTGCAATTTAGGTGGCAGTGTGGGAGCATCCTCATTCAGATGACAGTAAATGTGGTCGTCATACTGCCAGTGTGCTGCTGTTACCTCCCAACCAATTGGTCCAGGCTGCTATTGACCATGTACATCCCAAATGGGCCATTCATCCCAGAACTGCTCAAGGATCTTCTGCAGTCTCCCTAAGTGGATGTTAGCAGTTTCATCTGCCAAGCTGCAGTCTATAGAATAATATTACTCCTAAGCACGAGGACAGGAAAGGCAACCATGATACAGGCACTAAGGCAAAGCACAAAAGGTAAATACTTGGATGAAGTTGTGATGCAATGTTTGGTTTGTGATATCTTTTATTCAGTGTTTTAACCCAAAGGAAATGATGATCGTCCATTAGAGATGGATGGAAAGTTGGGGAAGTGGGATTCAGTGGTTGTCCGGAGACACTTTAAGGATAGAAGTTGTTTTGAACTGATGTACAAACCCCCATCAGGATGTTCTGGATGCTAGCTTCTTTCCTGAGGTGCCTGCGAAACCCCAGTCCAAAGAAGTGACTGTCATGGCTGCCAGGGTCTGGAGGAGGCAGGAAACCACCATACATTTGGTCACAGCCTCCAGCAAGTACTAAAGGGATCTCCTGAGCAGTCCAGGCTCTCACACCATCACCTCAGGATGACAACGGTCTACTCAATGACACTGCTAGTTGCAGCATCGGACATTGTTAAAGCTGGTTGATCTGCGACTCTCCACTCCAATATAGTGCTCCAAAGATGGAAAGAATGGTTGATTGGTGCAAGATGAAAGCATCATAGCTGTTGCCAAAATAATGGAAATCCAATACCCAATGGCTTGTGCATGAACAGCATCTTGTAGGGGTGGAACCCTGCTCAGTTTCTCTCTACTGAGCTATGTCACACATCCATGGATGCTCCCTAAAGCATTAAGAATGTCACCCTTCTATAAAAGTCTGTTGTAGGAGAAACTATGAAGTCATCTCACCAGGCATGGAGAGCTTTGGTAATGTCCAAAGTGTCCTATTGAAAGGCACATTGAGAAGTATTGGCAATGACCTCTTCCACAAGGATCTTCTGGCATTGAAATTAAGTGACATTGATGACAAATAGGAATGCTTTCCTCACCTTGCTCCACGGCTATAGGTCCTGTTACAGGAGACAGCAGAATTTTGTGTCCACCTCCTTGTTAAAACATAGCCTTGACAGACACTTGTATCGGATAGGCAAAAGGGCTAAAATTGTTGATGACACTTTATAGAGCAGAAGCATTCTTAATGCTTAAGGGAGCACCCACGTGGCTCTGAATAGGTCCTGGGAACATTCCTGTAAGTGCAAGAGGTGGCTTGTTTCTCTGTACTTGCAGGCAGCTTGTTTTTCTGTACCTTGCTGTTTATTACTCTGTACAAAAGAGAGAGAAGTCTGTTCCAAGTCATTGGACTTCAGTTCGAACCAGGATCGCAAACGGTGCCAAGAACAATGTCAGCCTCCAGACCAGCCGCCAACCAAGGAGACCCTGACAGACAGAAGGGCCTGAGGCCTATTGTTGACTTCCTTCTTTTTCATTCTTTTTATTTACTGAATAAATGTTCCTTTCTTTTTCAGCTTTTGTTATGACTCAATAAACTTGCATATTTAAGTAAATTGCTGTTGTCGAGCCTTCTCTTAACTACATTTAACTGAATCCAAAAAGTACCGCTTGGATATACCCTGTGATCCAAGACACTCAGCTGTTCGTTGAGGTGTAAGTAGGAGGAATTTTCCCTGCAGACCATAAGTGCATAATGTTCTAAATAAACATCCTGTGCAGCTTCCTTCTCTGAATAGCTTCCACTGCCTGCTGTCTCTGAGTTATTTCCATGTACTGCTCTAGCCAAAATGAACTGTAACTATAAACTGCATGGCTGGGAGCATTGATAAAAGTCAGGCAAGACAGGGAATTTGTTGCAGACTTCGGTTCTGCTGGACCTCTATCACTTTAGTTTACAGTTAAAACTTCCAGTGGACTAAGACACAGGCACATGAGGTGATTATCATTACTAAAGCTTTTCCAGCAAAAATTGCCAAAAATGAACTCTTCAGTGAAAATGAACACCATCAAGAAACCTCCCACAGCACTATTACCACACTGACCCAGTACTGCAATGCAAGGAAGAGCAAGATACTCCCAGCTTCCTGGGAGACCACAGAAGTAACCTAGCTCTAGCATTTAAGGCAGGGTCAACACTGAACCAGGTTGGCAATAGTGCAGCAAGACTTCAGGCCTTATCTTATCAGCTACATTATAAGGATCACCATTAAATTAAAACTAGACAAATATAACAAACGTTTGTTACACTAGAAACACTTGAACAACAAGATCAGATTAGTCACTTCCTCCTCCAATCTTAATAATAGAAGTAGAAAACTCCGAATATGGAATGAATATTCAAACGAATCATTAATGTATCCTGGTCTAATACTGAAATACACAGAATTTTTTGATTGGCTGAAGGTGGCACTATGTTAGTGTATCACTGCAGCAGTCTGAAATGGCTAAGTTCATGTGTTGCTTAAATACCTGAGACCTTACCTTTCCAGGGAAATCGGAGGGAGACCGGGCATTTTTCAGAATCAAAGAGTGTGGTGCTGGAAAAGCACAGCAGGTCAGGCAGCATCTGAGGAGCAGGAGTCAACGTTTGGGCAAATGATGAAGGGCTTATGCTTGAAACATTGATTCTCCTGCTCCTCGGATGCAGCCTGACCTGCTATGCTTTTCCAGCACCACACTCTCGACTCTGATCTCCAGCATCTGCAGTCCTCACTTTCTTCATGTTCTCTGTGTTGCGAAGTTATTGTTTTATGTCCAATCATGAGCATGCACAAAACACAGTGGGCAATGATCTGATCAGAGTAGATATTATCCTGCAGGAGAGTTTTGAAGTGACTTATTCTGGCATCAGCTTGCACTGTGAGCAATTGGTTGGGGCCTGTTTATGGATTACTGATAAAGTTAATCAGAACCACTCTCAGCCCATTCACCTACTTCCCCATTCATCCACTCACCCATTTATTAATATTGCAAGTCTGGATCTTTAAGCTTACCACAAGCCATCTATTACTGTCAAGAGGTATAAGGAGCAGGAGGAATAACCAGTGAGTGTAGGGATCTTATAGACAGTACAGACCCACTCATGGATCTCTCAACTATCTCACTGAGAAAAAGGACACTTTAGCCTGTCCCAAAAACTTACAACATTGTCCTGAGACTTCCCAGCAGCAGCAATGAAGAGCAGACTGTAGCTGTGCACAAACATTCTCGCAAAGAGACATAGCAGCACATTTCTTCCAGGAGTTTTTGATTCAGGCTTTCAGTACAGCCTTCCCTGAGGAACACTGTCACAGTAGAGTAGAGTCAGGGGAACAGATCAAACAAGTCCTTCTTACAGCACTGGCTGTCATATTGTAACTCTAAAAGTTACAATATGACAGCCATTGAATGTCAATGAGTGGGTGAGTGAATAAGGGAGTGTGTGAATGGCCAGGTAATTTGGTGAGTGACAGCGTGATAGAGTTCGATGGGTAAGTAAGTAAGAATGGGTATTTGAGTGAGGAGGGTGGGTGTGTTGATGGGCAGTAGAGTGGTTGGGGTGGTTAGTTGGGTAGATAGGTGAGTGGGTGAGGTGGGTAAATTAGTCCGTGTGAGAGTAGGTAGGTAGATAAGTGCATGGGGAGATGTATAGTGGGGCTATTAATCAAGTTGGGTCAATTAGACCACGGTGGTGGGGCAGTTGGGTCAAGGGTCTGCAGCTCAGGTCAGTGAACCTGGGGCTAATGATTGGATCTAGGGCTAATTGGCTGAATGGGGTGTACTCAGCTCAGTGGGTTAGGGGGTGTGGTGGTAAAGTAAGGTGAATGGGGGACAGATGAATTGGGCCAATGTGGGTCAGTTTAGATTGGGGCTATTTGAGTGGCTGAGGGAGGATAGATAAATAGTCAGGTACCTCACTTGGATCTTCAAAGTGGTGATTGGGAAGCACTTGTCCTTTGTAGGAAAAGTAACATGTCCAAACAGGGCACTATTTTTGAATTAGGTAGAACTATGGGAGAAAAAAATTCCCTTGTGTATTCTGCATGGTAACAGCTCAACCTATCAGAGTTGGCTCACCAAAACATTAGCACCATTTTCTTATGCAATATAAATTTTTACTTCCTTTGGAATTTGACAGTTCGCTCAATGAGAGCAAGTCAAAAAGCTTCGACAGTCCTTCTCTATTTTTCAGCCTGATTCAATGTCTGTACCATGAAGTATCTATTTCACCTGATACTTAACCATTAAACTCCCACCTTCAACAGTCAGCTTACACAGTTCAAAGAATGAGAGGTGATGTCACTGAAGTTTATAACATTCTTGTTGACATGCGAGCATCAATGTGGGTGTTTCTCCTGGCTTGTGATTTTAAAACCAAGGAACATAGTCTCAGGATAAGGAACAAGTCTTTTAAGACAGGATTGAAGAGGAATTTCTTCACTCAGATCAGAGAATGGGATCCCTACAGTGCAGAAAGAGGCCATTTGACGCATTGAGTCTGCATCAATCCTCTGAAGAGCATCAAAACCTAGACCCATAACCCCACATTTCCCATGGCTAAGTCACCCAGCTTGCACATCCCTGGACACTACAGGAAATTTAGCATGGCCAATCCACCTAAGCTACACATCTTTGGAAATCGGAACACCCGGAGGAAACCCACACAGACACAGGGAGAACACGCAAACTCCACACTCAAGGCTAGAATTGAACCTGGGTGCCTGGTGCTGTGAGCCACTGTTTCCCTGGACGTTCGTTTCTTCATTTGGGGAAACAGATCCATCCTGTCCCCTCCTTATTTTGTCCACCTTGATTAAGTCATCCCTCATCTTCCTCTGTCCTCGGCATATAAATCCCAACTGATCCTATCTTTCCTCATTTTCAAGCTCAGACAACATTCGTGTAAATCACCTGTGAACTCTCTCAAGAGCAAAATAATGTCCTTCCTGTAATATGTAACTAGAATTGTATACATAACTCAAGCAGTGGTCTAATCAATGTCTTACATTATTTGAGCATTGTATTCCTGCACTTGTATTCAATAGCTCACCCAGTGAAGGAAATTACCCCAGTGTTTTCTTTACCACCTTAGATACCTGTGCTGCCACCTTCAGAATCTATTGGCATGAACTCCAAGATCTGTCACTTCCTCTACCCTACAGTCCTCTCATTTATTAGTATTTCCTTGCTTTGTTTGCAAAATGGATGACATCAAATCTATTTCAAATTAATTTCATTTGTCAGTTCCCTGTCAACTCAACTAAACCCTTAATATCATCTGCACTTAACATCTATCCTCTTCACTATTAACTAGGTCGCCTTTTTTTATTGTGGTCTGCAAATTTCTTCATCTTATTCCCACATTTAAATCTTAACAATTGGTATAAATCACAAACAGTAAGGGGCCTAACACTGAGCCTTGCAGAACTCCACTAGTTTTCTGTTCACAAAGTCATCCTTAGATGATTACCATTTGTTTCCTGTCACTGAACTAATTTTGGATGCAACTTATCACAGACCCCTGTATCAAATGGCCTTTAATTTTTCTGATCGGCCTACCGATCAACCATTTGACAACCTTGTCAAATGCTTAATAAAATCCACATAAACTGTATCCACTATACTAGCCTTATTAATCCCCTTTGTTATTTCCTCAAAAGAATTCAATTAGGTTCGTAAGATATAGTATTTCCTTTACACAACCATGTTGTCTATCCCTGATCAATCTGTGCTTTTCCAAGTGATAAATGATCATATCTCTTTTTACTTTTTGTAATTTACTTTTGTAATATTACTTTTTGTAATTTTCCCACCGCAGAGGGGAAACTCAGCAGCCTATCCTTATCTGGCCGATCTCTCTCATACCTTTTTAAGCAATCGTGCAATGTTCACAGATCTTCAATTTTCTCACAGACCAAAAAATATAGAAGCAGAATGAGGCCACTCGCCCCATCGAGTCTGGTCCACCATTTGATAATGGCTGAAATGTTTCTCAAACTCATTCTCCTGCCTTCTCCCTATAACCTTCGATCCCCTTGCTAATCAACAATCTATCTATTTGTCTTAAAGACATTTAATGACATGACCTCCACAGCCCTCTGTGGCAATGAATTCCACAGATTCACTATCCTCTGGATGAAGAAATTCCTTATCATCTCAGTTCTAAAGGGTTGTCTCTTCACTTTGAGGCTATGTCCTTGCGTACTAGTCTCTCCTACTAGTAGAAACATCTCCACATCTACTCTGTGAGATCCTCCATCATCCTTCTAAACTCCATTGAGTGCAGATCCAGAGTCCTCAACTGATCCTCATATGACAAGCTCTTCATATCTAGGATCATTCTTATAAACCTCCTGTAGAACCCTCCATGGCCAGCATATTCATCTTTATATGCAGAACCCAAAACTACTCACAATATTCCAAATGTGATCCGACCAGAGCCTCATAGATTCTCAGCAGTAGATCCCTTCTCTTGTATTCTCTCGAAATAAATGCTAAAATTGCTTTCATCTTCCTAACTGCCAACTGAATCTGCAAGAGAATACTGAACCTAAATTCCTAAAAACATTTTGTGCTACAGATATCCGAAGCCTTTCCCCATTTAGAAAGTAGTCTATGCCTTTATTCCTCCTATCAAAGTGCATAATCTCACACTTTCCCATATTGTACTCCATCTGCCACTTCTTTCCCCACTCTCCTAGCCTCTCTAAGTCCATCTGCAGCTTCACCACCTCTTCAACACGACCTGTCTCTCAACCTACCTGTCTCTCCACCTACCATCTGCAAACTTAGCAACAATGCCCTCAGCTCTTCCTCCAGATTGTTCATGTATAACATGAATAATTATGCAACAAAACAATGACCCCTGTGAACTCCAGTAGTCACTTGGTGCCACCTGAAAAAGACCCCTTCATTCCCAGTCTCTGTTTTCTGCCAGCCAGCCAATCCTCCACCCATGCCAGTACCTTGTCCCTATCATCATGGCTATTAGCTTATTTAGATTAGATTAGATTAGATTACTTACAGTGTGGAAACAGGCCCTTCGGCCCAACAAGTCCACACCGCCCCGCCGAAGCGCAACCCACCCATACCCCTTACCTAACACTACAGGCAATTTAGCATGGCCAATTCACCTGGCCTGCACATCTTTGGAATGTGGGGGGAAACCGGAGCACCCGAAGGAAACCCACGCAGACACGGGGAGAATGTGCAAACTCCACACAGTCAGTCGCCTGAGGCGGGAATTGAACCCGGGTCTCTGGCGCTGTGAGGCAGCAGCTACCTGTGTGGCACCTTGTCAAAGACCTTCTAGAAATCAAAACAAATTACTTCTACTGGCTCTCCTTTGTCTAACCTGCTTGTTACCTCCTCAAAGAATTCTGACAGATATGTCAGACATGACCTCCCCTAGATGAAGCCATGCTGACTCAGCCTTATTTTAACATGCTCTTTCTCCAAAGTGGTAGCCACTACACTCATCTCTGCAACTGACTCTCTTGAAGTGCTTGTATATTACTGGTAGCTCATCTTGTATCGAGAGAGGATTAGAAAGTTGTCCTCAAAGCATCTGCTACTTTCTCCCTGCCTTCCTTTAATGGCCTAGGATTCAACTCATTCAGCACTGGTGATTTATCCACCTTCAAGAAGGTCAGTGCTTCCAGTACTTTATGCATAATTTACCCTTCTCTTCTTTGATTAGGATGTCTATGCCATCCCTTTCTTTGTGAAGGGAGACAGAAAATACTCATGAAGAATGCTGCTCACATCTTTTGTATCTACGTATTAGATTAGATTAGATTAGCTTCCCTACAGTGTGGAAACAGGCCCTTCAGCCCAACCCGACCCTCCAAAGAGTAACCCACCCAGACCCATTTCCCTCTGACTAATGCATCTAGCACTATGGACAATTTACTCAGAGAAACTGAGGACTGCAGATGCTGGAGATCAGAGCTTAAAAATGTGTTGCTGGAAAAGCGCAGCAGGTCAGGCAGCATCAAAGGAACAGGAGAATCGACGTTTCGGGCATAAGCCCTTCTTCAGGAATTTATGGACAATTTAACATGGCCAATTCACTTAACCGGCACATCTATGGGAGGGAACTGGAGCACCCGGAGGAAACCCACGCAGACACAGGGAGAACGTGCAAACTCCACACAGTCAGTCGCCTGAGGTGGGAATTGAACCTGGGACCGTGAGGCAGGAGTGCTAACCACTGAGCCACCGTGCCACCCTATAAGTTGCTATGTGCATCATTGGTATTAGCGTGTACTGTGACCTCTAGTCATTCACCCTTACACATATAACACTGCCCTGCAGCCATTCCAAAACATCCTCTATCCTGGCACCAAGGAGGCAGGGTATTGAGTTGGAGTCATGTCAACAGAATCACCAGCTCGATGCCCTGAATATGGAATCCCCTATCACTATTGCTCTTCTTCCTCCCCGTTTTACAGGTGAGCTCCCTGTTGTGCCACCAGTTTAGTTCTAGCTGCTGTCTCTTGGGGAACCTTCACCCTCACCAGTGTCTAAAATGGAACAGCGAGTAGTAAGCACAATTAACTCAGGGGACTCCTACACTCAATAGCTGGCTTTCTTAGACAGCCCGGAGGCCACTCATTCACTTACTGCCTGAATTTAGGATACAGAACCATCGAAAACTGAGGTATAGATATTAACACAAAATGATGAAAAGACACGAAAGAGATAGCAGGCTATGTAACCAAAAATTTGGTCAAGAAACTGAATATGGGGACAGCACGGTGGCCCAGTGGTTAGCACTGCTGCCTAACAGCACCAGGGTCCTGGGTTTGATTCCCGCCTGTCTCTGTGGAGTTTGCACATTCTTCCTGTGTCTGCGTGGGTTAACTCCGGTTTCCTTCCACAATCCAAAGTTGTGCAGATCAGGTGAATTGGCCGTGCTAAATTGCCCACAGTGTTAGGTGCATTAGTCAGGGGTAAACATAGGGTAGGGGAGTGGGTTTCTCTTCAGAGGGGCGGTGTGGACTTGTTGGGCCGAAGGGATTGTTTCCACACTGTAGAGAATCTAATCTATAAGACAATCTTAAAGGAGGAAATCACCATCGCTTCATAAAACAGTGCTTGTTAAAGTTTAATGAAAACATCCGTATTTATATCAGACTTTTATTGTTGGATTCTGATTCATTGCTGCTTACAATTTGAGACATAATCCCTGTAATGAGTGTTATCACCAAATGTATCAAAATGATATAAACCAGATTACTAACATGATTTTTCTATTTATAATTGCTGTAAGGTTTTTGGATTCATCTCTTCTGCCTTCCCAAAGGGTTCATATGGCTTTAATAACATTCTGTTTTTTCACCAACTGTATCCTTGATTTTCTGTTCAATGAGGTCTCAGAGGAGGGAGCAGCCATGTTGCTGGAAAATATTGATAGGGAAAGTGAGACTGATAACAAATCTCCTGTGAAAAGCAAATGTTGACAACAAAAAATAGACCAGCAAATGAAAGCAGCAATATATAAGCAATCAAAGCCATGCAGGGATGTAATCCAGGCTGCAGAATAATTAGAAAAGAGATTATAAATTTGACAGCAATGGAACATATGCTTGATTGAACAGCTGAGGAATCTACTGTTTATGGCAATTCACCACATAAGACCTGTGATGTACCCTCATGATATCAATGATGCAATTAAATTCATTGGCAATTCTCATAATTTATGTCAACTGTGGAATTTATTCTGTCAGCGATGCATCACTAAAAATTACCATTTGGGAATTTAGATCGGGGGAGGTGCTATACCTTCTGTCACCATGGTTAGGGGCTGCAGAGTAGAGATATCCCCACATAATCAACATTGCTGTCTTCTGTTTGCTGAGCGGGAGGCAGATGCCATCCTATTTTGAAATCAAGGTTTCCGATGAGATGACAATCATATTAATAAGTCAGCAGGAATTTTCTTGGGAGTTCTTGGGGTGGCACAGTGGCTCAGTGGTTAGCACTGTTGCCTCACAACACCAGGGTCCTAGGTTCGATTTCAGCCTTTGGTGACTGTCTGTTTGGAGTTTGCACATTCTCCCCGTGTCTGCGTGGGTTTCTTCCGGGTACTCCCACAGTCCAAAGATGTGCAGGTCAGGTGAATTGGCCATGCTAAATTGCCCATAGTGTTAGGTGCATGAGTCGGTGAGAAATGGGTCTGGGTGGGTTACTCTTCAGAGGGTCGGTGTGGACTTGTTGGGCCGAAGGGCCTGTTTCCACACTGTAGGGAATCTAATCTAATCTAATCTTCTCCCAACCAGTCACCAAGACATCAGTGGATGTCCTACAGGAATCCAAAATGGAGCTTGTCAGCAACAGTTATGTCAGCTGATCATCCACGTGTAGAATCCTCCCTAACACCTCAGACTACCTGCAGATGATGAGTCACAGGAGTTTTCTCAGTAACATTCAGCTAACCTGCACATCTTGCAGGTTAGCTGAATGTGGAAGGAACCTGGAGCACCCAGAGGAAACCCATGCAGACACGGGGAGATTGTGCACACGCTGCTGGATGCTGGAATCAAACCTGGGTCCCTGGCACTGTGAGGCAGCAGTGCTAACCACTGAGCCAGCAAGTAGGAGGTGAGCAGCTAAATTTCAGGTGCTGGATGACCGTCCAGCTATAATGGGTGGAAGAATTGGGTGAACACTGGAGGAGAAGGGAGCCATAGGGTTATGGTACATTGTTAAAGAGCAGAGTTTAGGATGATTGTATGAGATGATTATATATTAGGTCTCAGGGAAAGAAAGAAATCCAATGAAAGTGACACTGAGCCAATTTCTGGTAAGATTCAGCCTTGTGATTTCAGGGCCAGATTATAGCATGAAGGACAGCAAAACACTTAGTTATTAAATATGAAACTGTCCTTAACTAACAAAAATGATAAATGTATTGCGTTGAAATTCAACATTAGATATTGGCAAAACAACCAGTCTTCATTTTATTTACTGAAAATGTTAATTCAATGATAAATTATTTCATGAGAGCTTAGTGGTTAGCACTGCTGCCTCACATGTCAGTGACCTGGGTTCAATTCCAACTGTATGTTCTACTTGTTTCTGCTGGGTGCTCCCACAAGTCTATCTACAACTCTTTTGTATCTATCTGGGGTAATATTTTATCTTTGGAAAAAGTAATGTGTTGTGTTGTGTTGTGTGTTACAGTGAATGTGCAGTATATCTTTAAGGGACCTGCTCATGATATCATCACCATATCAAAACATGTGAACTGAGGCTATATAAAGCTCTCAGACACCAGCTTACCTCAAGTCAATTGAAGCATGATGAAACCTGAGGCGGGTTCAATTCCCGCCTCAGGCGACTGACTGTGTGGAGTTTGCACGTTCTCCCTGTGTCTGCGTGGGTTTCCTCCGGGTGCTCCGGTTTCCTCCCACAGTCCAAAGATGTGCAGGTCAGGTGAATTGGCCATGCTAAATTGCCCGTAGTGTTAGGTAAGGGGTAAATGTAGGGGTATGGGTGGGTTGCGCTTCGGCGGGTCGGTGTGGACTTGTTGGGCCGAAGGGCCTGTTTCCACACTGTAAGTAATCTAATCTAATCTAATCTATTTAACCAAATTAATCTTAGCCCAGATGTGGAATATATGAATGTAATACTTGTATCTATTTGTAAACTGTAAATATGGTTGAATTTTTGTTGAATATTGGTTGAATACTGAGTTATCCCATGTCCTAGTTTTGGATGCTATGAGGGATGATATAATGGTTGCCATATCAAGAAAAGATATCCTGCTGGAGACAGAACACACATCAGCTATTGATTATCTGATGTGATGCTCAATGGTGGTAAGGTCATTCGATCATAAGGGAGACTTTGTAATCACATACAATGCAAATCTCACCCAATAGCCATATGTACTGGCCAGTACAGGTTATTGGAGAATACTGAAGAGCAGGATTCCTCACCTTGACCAGACCAGGTCCACTGGGACCAACTTTAATGACCCTATTAGCTTACATTAGCTAACTCAAACTAAGGTCTTAACATCTTCCTCATCTCATGACTCAGCTTCACACAGAATAAACTCACTGAGGCATTGGTGAAGTCTTTATATTTACTCTATCAATATTCATCCCACGTCTGCTCACGTATATTTTAAAATTCATTTATAAAACCGAAATTTATGTTGCACTCCTGACATCTACTGGCAATATTTGGAATATTACAGCTCCCATTGACCTTATCAGTCAAAATATTCATGAAAAGGTACATTACCAAATGCAATTACACAGTAATAATAAATTCATAGTATGATAATCTGATTAATCCAAGACATCATCGTTTCATGTCCATTCCTGAGGTGCCTGGATCAGCTGTGAAAGAAATATAAATTGTGATTGATATTTGAAGGGTATTCTTTTATATTATTTACCAAGCTTGCTACTCCTGTGATACCCTGCTGTTCTTGTGTCTGATTTTAGCCTACTTGCTGGTGAATTCTCCTGTGCCAACTTGTTAGTTGCCTATCTGTTCTTACACTCCTACCACACACAACCCCACCATCTCAGTTTGTGCTCCTCAGTTACATTTGGGGCTTGTGTTTTCACTTTTCAAGGAATCTGGCTGTTTGTTGTCAGCTCTGCCTTCACTCTGCACCCACCGGTCCACTTTCATCCCCACCTTGATCTTTTTGTTTTGGGTTCTGCCTTATTACAGACTATTACTCATTCAGTGGGCGGCACGGTGGCACAGTGGTTAGCACTGCTGCCTCACAGCGCCAGAGACCCGGGTTCAATTCCCGACTCAGGCGACTGACTGTGTGGAGTTTGCACATTCTCCCCGTGTCTGCGTGGGTTTCCTCCGGGTGCTCCGGTTTCCTCCCACAGTCACAAAGATGTGCAGGTTAGGTGAATTGGCCATGCTAAGTTGCCCGTAGTGTAAGATAAAAAGGGGTACATGTAGGGGTATGGGTGGGTTGCGCTTCGGCGGGTCAGTGTGGACTTATTGGGCTGAAGGGCCTGTTTCCACACTGTAAGTAATCTAATCAGTTCATACACTTGAAACTCAAATTCCTCCTGCATTTCCACCAAACATGCCTTCCTGCCTTCAGCAGAAGGGCAGTTAGCTGGATGGCTGGTAAGTGATACAGGGTGACACCAACAGTGTGGGTTCAATTCCTACACGGGCTGAGGTTACCACAAGGTCTCCTTCTCAACCTCTACATTTGCCTGAGATGTGGTGATCCTCAGGATAAACTACCATCAGTTGTCTCTGTCTGATAAAACTGTGGCAGCTTTACCTCTAGTTGGTGCAGAGTGGGCAACATAATAAAATATTATAAATTAATGACAACAATTGTCAATGAGCAAAAGCTGTTACCGATGTAACTGAAAAATCCATGCTCCAGATCTAATCTGCCTTAAGGGAAATAAAATATATGTATTTCACTTTATTTTTCTTCTCTCTCCTTCTGAAAGATTATTCTTGTGTAGCCTTCGAGTTGAACCACGAACACCTCGAAGTCAACGTCCAGGAGGTCACTTCCATGCTGGAATGAGAAGTTTACCTGAGCTGATCTTCTCCTCATTTCAGACAGCCCAGAAAAGACTGAGAAGTCCTTCCCTCTGGCAATGTACAAATTTTTGTCAAAAAGTGAATGAGTAACTCAGACCTCCTATTTTGTTATCCCCGCTAATCCAGACCAGCCTGCTTTCAGTCGTTTTGATTGCTCTGAACCAAAACGCTCATAGTAAGACTGAAAATGTAGTACAGGCACAAAGTATAACATCTAAACTAATAACAATCACACACCTATCCTTAATTTTATCCACATGCACACAAACAGATTTAGTGTGGAGTGCAAATGAATGACTTATATTTGACTAGATATAAAAATAGATCAATACTAACAAATGGGAATTGAAGCATCATCCTGATAACATGGTGATAAAGGCGTCAATGTAACTATGAAGTAATGCTTGAATGTATCCATAATTCACTACCTTATTAGACATTTTATCAGTGCCACTTCTGAAGTGTTATTTTTTATTTCCTTTCACTTTGAAAATGCTTTACTTATAGCTCACAATGATATTGCTTTCTCAGTCAGTGAATTGATGCAAAGGCCATTTCTGTGATTAATTTCACTATGAATGCTGTGCTGTCACACTACATACTATAAATGACAACATACAGCCTTCAGAAAAGACATTTTAATTGCATGTGTTTTGGCTTAAATTTGATCATTAGGCTTTGCCTTTGGGCCACATTTTACATTATATTATACTTCTGCAGGTGATTGATATCCTTAAAAGAAAGCCAGCAGTCTCTGGTTTTTGTTACTACAGTTAAATGCTTCCACCGATGGCAGAATGGAAACACCAGGCGTGTTGCCATTGAAAGCAGATTTTAAGAGAGAGTCTTAAAAGCAGGGCCATCAAAACATTTGCTCAGTGAATGCAATTCTGTTCTTTTTCAGTTGACAACAAAATAGTCACAATGTAGCAACGGCTGGAGGAATAGAATGCAAGCCTTCGACCAAATCCTTCAAATGGGTTTCACCTTTGTGTAGGTGTTCTGCTTGTAAAACGGTCAGAGTTAATTGCACAGGGGCACGGCACAGAATGAGGTAGGTTGGCCTATCAGAGTGATACCAGCTCTTGAAAATGGCTGCCTAATTAATCTGGAGTGTAGACAGGCATCCAGAGAAACGTCCATTAGCATCAGAGAGTATTTGGGGAACTGGAGTGAGGAGCGATAGTGTGTGTAAGGAAGCAGAGGGCATTTGGAAATAGGTCAGGGGTAAGGAGCAGGTTAGGGAAGAGATTGTGGAGAACATAGCCACGAAAATGCTTACTGCCTGAATCCACCAAATCCTTGATAAGGCTGCTGGGTTCATCACCTCTCTTCTATTTTTAATATTCAAATTCATCCCAATGCCTCTATTTATGACCTTTTTAAAAAGCCTTTTCAGCTTGTTTCACCACTTTCAAAATAAATATTTGATTGATCATATCACCTTCAAAACTTATTCACACCTATCAAAAGTAGCTCATCTCATAGATATCATTACCCATACTTTAGTGGAGCAATCTCTCTCTCTCTCTCTCTGCGGAGATAATGACTCTATTAGCAGTATCTCCTCTACTTTCCCTCCAGGCAACATGAGATTTGCTAATGTTGTATGAATTAGGAACGTGCTCATTTTCAGTGGTGGTTAAAGTGCCTTAAATCACAAAAAGAGTAAATATGGAGTAATTCTGGAAATTGGGGTCAATTTTAATCCAATCCCACTGGTTGAGAAACTGATGACATTGAGAAACACTCCATAAGAGCTTATTCACTTTCAGAGTTAATGTTGGTTGATACAGAATTAGCACAGGATCTCCTGTGTCATTTTACGTTCAATCCCAAATACACCGAGACCAGGAGCAGACATGATGGGCTGAAAGGCCTCTTTTGCACTGCATCAGTCGGTGACTGGGTGATCAGGCACCGAAACTGAAGGTCACCCCAACCAAGTCTTCAAACAATTTTGCTCTCATGATCACCAGCTACTGGTTCTAAACCAAACGTTACAGAGATGAAAATATCTGCTAGAGATACCATAATCATCCAATAAAAGTGGATTAGAGCTTTCTGCAGTCTCTCTTGGTGAGTAAGGTCATTACTAGGGAAGCTGCCTTCAGGGTAAGAGGCAATACTTCACTGGAAACTGAAACATCCTCCAATCAGACTCTGGGTTCAGAACTGCATGCATCTTAACGACTCAGGCATTCAACTGGGACAAGCTGAAGGAGCAACTGGATGGCACCTTGAAAGGTGTCACATCATAAAAATTTGCCCCTGAGATGTGGGAGCCACAGGCTAGGGCAGCATTTATTGGCTAAGTCTACTTACCCAGGACAGGGTGGTGGTGAGCTGCCTTTTTAAACTGCAGCAGTCCATGGCTGTAACTACACCCACAGCACTATTAGGGAGGGAGTTCCATAATTTTCTACCAATCACCTGAAAGAACAGCAATATAGTTCCAAGTCAGGATGGGGTGGCTGGATGGGAATCTTGCAGCTGATAGTATTTCTGTGCAGTTTCCACCCACTGATTTCTTCTGAGTGGTAGAGACAGCATGTTTGGAAATTGCTGTGAGGGCAATGATGCGCTTTGATGTTCCTGGCAGCCCCAGAGTTGTTCAGACGTGGTGGGACTGAGGGCACGTGAGATCAGCCATGTGACAAAATGCCAATCCTTACCCTCAAGCAGAAAGCCTCTGAAAATGTGGTCGGACACATCAAATAATAAAATATTGCCATTGAATGAAGATGTCATGCCAGTTGCTGTTTAACCTGGTAAGGACTTGTTTCACCTACCTTTTAACAGTGATCACATAGATGTTAAACAATGATGCAATGGAAGATCTCCCTATTAAAGAATATTCTGATCCCTCTTTTGGCAAAATGGTAGCTACAGGAGTGCCATCCGTTGTGTCGGAGACATTAAGAAAGTTGACCACTGCTGCATATCTCAGATAGCTCTTATTCTGGCTGGTGGTAATTATTAGGAGGTAATTGATCTGCTTAGATAAGGGAGGATTGGTTATCGGTTCTGCAGATTCAGATATATCAGCAATGTTTCTTATAGCTGCTGGTAATGAGAAATACAAGGGTGACAGTGATGCTCCCAGTCAAGACCGGCAGAATAGTCAAGCTGATCTAATCTGAGCCAGAATGGTGATGAGCTCGGAGATCATGTCCCTACCTCTGAGCCAGGAAACCTAGGTTCAAATCCTACCTGCTCCAGTTGTGTGTAATAACCTTTCTGTACAGGTTGATTAAAAAAATCTCTAAAATAGGCCTGCTCAAGTGGATGTGAAAGATACAGATGTAATAACCTTACCTCGAGGCCAAAAGGTCTGAATTCAAGTCCCACTGGCCCCAGAGGATTGTCATGCCATGTACAAACATGTTGATTAGAAACAATTTAAAAGATCAGAGCTAAAATACTGAAAAGGTCTGTGGTGCAGTGGTAGTGTTTCTCCTTCTGGGCCAGGAGGCCTAGGCTTATAACCCATCAGCTCCAGAGGTGAATAATAAAACAGGTCGATTAGAAAGTATCTCCAAGTGGAAATAGCTTGATGGTCTGTTTTGTCCTTGTTGGCATGGTATGCAGTTTGGTTAATTGGAAAGCAGAGATGATTCTGTGGTGGTGGGTAATAGGTGTAAAGTACCACAGAATATCTGGCAGCGGGAAAACTGCCATTTTGGTTGTGTGAGATGACACTTCCAAGCTGAGTCTCAGGGGCTCCTGTGGTGATGTAGTGGTGTTCCTACTTTGGAGTTCGGAGGCTGGGGTTCAAGTCAAACCTACTCCAGAGGTGGGTGGTAACATCTCTGAACAGGTTGCTTGTAAATATCTCCAATCCACAGTAGTACTGGGCTCTTGAGGCACCATGGTAGTGTCTGTATCTCTGAGTCAGGAGGTGAGGGCTCAAGTTCCACTTGCACCAGAGCTGTATAAAAGACAGGTTGTTTAGAAAATATCTCCAAGGCAAAATGATGGTGGTAGGTCTAGAACAATGCAGTAAATCAATTTTTTTGTGATTTTAACCACTTCTGATGCCCCGGTTGGGCAGGTTAAGTAAAATCAAGAGGCAATATGACTTCTTTAAGCTGTTTATTTTAAGATAATATACACACAAAGAAAACCCATTCCAAAAAATGTAATCATAGAGTCATAGAGATGTACAGCACGGAAACAGATCCTTTGGTCCAACCTGTCTATGCCGACCAGGTATCCCAACCCAATCTAGTCCCACCTGCCAGCATCCGGCCCATATCCCCCCAAACCCTTCCTATTCATATACCCATCCAGATGCCTTTTAAATATTGCAATTGTATCAGCCTCCACCACTTCCTCTGGCAGCTCATTCCATACACGTACCACCCTGTGTGTGAAAAAGTTGCCCCGTAGATCTCTTTTATATCTTTCCCTCTCACCCTAAAGCTATGCCTAGCTCTGGACTCCCTGACCCCAGGGAAATGAATTTGCCTATTTACCTTCTGCATGCACCTCATTATTTTATAAACCTCTATAAGGTCACCCCTCAGATGCCTGTGTTTTGTTTTCATTAATTTCTAAAGTATTTCCAAACGATCACTGTGTGATTCCAATGTGAACATATCTAAAAGGAGGAAAAAAAAACACGACCAGTGCAATCTTCCCAGACATTGAATAATATGGGCTGGGGAAGAGAAATTTGGGAGAATCATGTGAGGATTTGAGTGAGGTTTTTCTCACAGTTAGAAGTAACAAGCCTCACTTTCCAACTACAAGACGAGATTCTCGCTGGTGAGCAGTGGGAGGTCTATTATCATGGATTATCACTCATTGTCACCCAATCTCACTTTATTAACATTCACTCTCTTATTCTATCACCCATCAAATGGAAACTCGATGCCAAGAATGCTTAATATGGAAGTCCGAGTGGATACCTGGTGACTCCTTCTCACGGTTTGATCCCAAACCTCCAGCTTGGACACCAGGCACCAACATCACAAGGCACAGTCCATGGGCAAGGCCACAAGTACCTCAAATTAATGAACACTGGCATCTGATACATTTCAGCTTCTCTGCGCCATCATGGCACAGCTCCGAGCACTTCTACACTTTAGAACGGACTTGCACCTCTCATTGTAATGCTGCTGTGAGGACATTTTTCACGCAGGGAGGGCACCCAGCTCATAAATTGGACCAGACTCTGGTCTGCACACGTACTCTCTTAGCATCCTCCCATTAACTGTCCTGCCTTACATTGTCTTGCTTTTTAGCTCCTTACTCTCTGTCAGAGCTAACCTGTGCACAGTATTTCTTTGGTGTCTTATCTTTGAGCTGACACACATAGTTAGGGAGCTCCTCATGAATGTCATCAGTCAAGGGAATGGACAAGTGCTTTATGGCATCATGATACATCAATCCCTCACCTGTATTACATGCCATCAACATATTCACCAACCCCACTGCTAGTGCTGCAGTGAACAGTCATGTCTCAAATTCTAAGGTGAATCTTCCTTAGTCATAGAGTCATAGAGTAATGGAGATGTACAGCACAGAAACAGACCCTTCAGTCCAACTCATCCATGCTGACCAGATATCCTAACCTATTCTATCCTACTTGCCAGCACTTGGCCCATATCCCTCTAAACCCTTCCTATTCATATACCCATCCAGATACCTTTTAAATGCTGTAATTGTACCAACCTCCACCAATTCCTCTGACAGCTCATTTCAAACAAGCACCATCCTCTGTGTGAAAAAGTTATTCTTAAGTCCCTTTTATATCTTTCCCCTCTCACCCTAAACCTATGCCCTCTAGTTCTGGACTACCCGACTCCAGGGGTAGACTTTGCCTATTTATCCTATCCATGCCCCTCATGATTTGAAAACCTCGAAGGTCAACCCTCAGCCTCCGATGCTCCAGAGAAAACAGCCCCAGCCTATTCAACCTCTCCCTATAGCTCAAATCTTCCAAACCAACATCTTTGTAAATCTTTTCTGAACCCTTGCAAATTTCACAACAACCTTCTGATAGGAAGAGACCAGAATTGCACGCAATATTCCAACAGTGGCTTAACCAATGCCCTGTACAGCCACAACATGACCTCCCAACTTCTGTACTCAATATTCTGACCAATAAAGGAAAGCATACCAAACGCCGCCTTCACTATCTTACCTACCTGCAACTCCACTTTCAAGGAGCTACGAACCTGCACTCCAAGGTCTCTTTGTTCAGGAACACTCCCTAGCACCTTACCATTAAGTGTATAAATATGATTTGCTTTTCCAAAATGCAGCACCTTGCATTTATCAAAATTAAACTCCATCTGTCACTCCCTTAGCCCATTGGCCCATCTGATCAAGATCCAGTTATACTTTGAGGTAACCTTCACTGTCCACTACACCTCCAATTTTGGTGTCATCTGCAAACTTAGTCAAGGAAGATACCCTTTCACTGAAGGATAGTCAGCCCAGCTTCCAATATCAATCCAGGAGCTAGGGTTCAGTCATTGGGCTGTTTGGGATGGCCAGAATTAAGGTGGCCTCCTCATAGAGGGTAAGGAGCTGAATGTCAGGCCCTCCACACCTGTATTGGCTCCCTCTGTGCCTTTTGTGGGTGATTTACTCCTGAAATGAGAGAAAGGGAGGAGGAGGGAGAGAGAAAGTATGCAATGAAATGGGAGTCACCGGTGTTAGCACTAGTGCAGGTGGGAGAAAGGTGATGCCGCATCTCGAATAAGTAATGCAAAGGACATGCAGGGTTAGTGGTGTGGTGTGGGGAAATTGGTGGGTAAGATTGAATGACAACGTTGAATGACATACTCAGTGCAGTAGAGCATATGGCTTGCTGGGAGGTGGATGTAGTAGCAGAGATAGACAGAGTACGAGATAGCGGAGAGAATAACAGTAGCACTTACCCCAGCAGAACAGAAGTGTTCATTGATTTTCTTCCTAAACTGGTCCTCCAGACAGCTGGACTCGCACTTACCCACATGACAACCTTGGCCCAGGTTGGCAGGGTCTGGTGTCCCAGCCTCCTCGGGCAGTCCAATGGGCAGAGCATATTCCTCCTCTACATCACCCAGTCCACCAGGACCTTCAGTTCCCTGTCAGCAACGCACAGTGCCAATTTCTCCTTATCTAACATATCTGGGGCAATTATCACAAACCCCATTGGGCAGTTCCAGAATGACAGTGCCTAACCGTGTGAACAACAGTCCTTTACAGATACCACCAGCAAAAGGGATTTAGGAATTTCCTGACAGAACAAATTACTTTCCTCTATGTCAAGTGGGAGAATTGAGCTAGTGTCAGATGAGAGAAGTGCCATAGGGCATGGCAGGTAATTAAATGAAGTGAGTTTGGAACAAAAGCACTGGTGTGGTCTAAGCCCTGATGCTGTATTACCATTGTTAAAGTCTGTTTTCTTTTCAAGTTCAGTCTGCTTGGTTTTACAGCATGGACACTCCTCTTCTTCCAAAATTAACCCTTATTTGAACCCTCCTTCTTCCTGGTTAGTTTAAGTGCCATCCACCGCCTTAGTCATTTGACTTGGCATTGTATTAGTCCCACCCTATTTAGTTGTAGGATTTCACTATCAAACTGTTTTCAGCATTAGTACAGCTTATTATAATTATTATAGTTATTATTAAATTCTTAAGAAGAATGAATTGTAAGTGGAAAATTTTCCAAAGGAATGTACTGCCTTCTTTCAATTAGATGCTGAATTTAAAAAAAAATCTCCCTCAGGTGGGTCAAATAATTCAGTTTGTTGCTTGCAGCTTTTTCTAATGATAGTGTTAGGATCCACAAGAGTTCAGTTGGAATCATACTTGTTTTAAGTTCTAAATGTTGATTCAAAGCTGTTTCTGATGTAAGTTGGAGGCTACACTTTGAAGCAAGATCTGCCCATGAGTACACAATTATTTTTCCCTGTAACTCACTTTTCAAAACCTGGAGTATTGACTGCTATCTAGTTCTATTGCCACCAGCAATAATAGCTCATTCATAATGCCATTCTTCATATAAGTGAGATGGAAGGTTATTAAATACAGAGGATGTCATAGATGAATCCCTAAAACCAGTAATGTTATGTAAATATTTCACATTACCTAACCATTATTCTTCACAGGGAGCCAACCTAAACTGGAAATAATGATTTATGGTTTTAAAATTAAGATACCATACAAATTATGTGACCTGGGATAAGTTATAGTTCTGACAAAGATCATTGATCTAAAAGTTTAACTGTTTTTCTCTCTCCACAGATGCTGCCTGACTGCTCAATACTTAAGTCATTTTCTACTTTGTTTCAAATTTCCAACATCCACACTGCAGGATATTTTGCTTTTGGATAAATTATAAATCGATATTCAGGTAAGTGTATGTAAAAACATATTTATTAGTGCTAGTGATGTTTTCATGGACTTGGGATATAATACAGATACAAATAGGTTAATCACTGCTAACTTAAGTAGCAATCTACTGTGTGTGAAAAACATTGCAAAGTAACATTTTCTGCAATGCGGTTTGATCTTACTCCTGAATGTTGACCTGAAAGAGTCTTTTAATGAGAAGCTTCAGAAGCCACAATTGTCTGATTATAAACAACAGCAAAAAAAAACCCAAAATGAACAAATAAGCTACATCAAAACAGATTCAAGTGGAACTTGGCACGTACTGTAACAATTTCACCATGCAGCCATAACACAAAAGTTGCACTTTGCCTTATAATGCCTTTGTAAATTAACACAATAATGCATATATGTCATAATTAAATGTCAAATATTATGGATCTCTTGGTGGAACATAAAAAGAATGGGTAGACATTGATTCACCAGTCGAGAAACAAACTACTCAGTATTTCTATACATCAGCTACATTGAAACATTTCATTCTTATATTATTTTTAAACAGGTCACATGTATGAACTTTTTTACATGGCAAAAACCGATAAGAAACATTTTAAATTATTTTGAAACGTAGTCAAAGCCTTTATTCAGAGAGATGTGTTTGTCATGTGCAAGGATTTACAATTAATCATTCTAAGGCATTAATTATGTCAGTCTCCATAGAACTAGTGTTTTAGTTGCAATGATAACTTTATCTTATGCGCAAGCTTGATATTTGTCCCTGTCCTTCCAATTATACCAAACTAGTTTTGACAAACATACAAGGTTCTCAAAGTTGCTGTCTCATAAACCCAAAAAGCTTCTGAACATGGAGTAGCACCATAAGAAATCTGTCCTATATTACATTTTTTGTGACTTTTCCATCCTTTCAAGGGTGTAATTCTTCTCTTCAGCTTTGGTTCATCCACAGTTTTAATAAGACATCCAGTATCCCAAAGTTGAACTTGAATACTGGGAATGTAGTTTACTTATTTAATCTTTATATTTTGTCTTGCCGCTGAAAATTGTAGCACTTCAGTTTAATTAAAGATCATTCAGCACATGGAATAGCTAAAAGGGTGCTTCAAGGAATTGTAGCTAGCAAATTTTTAAAAGAATTTTGTGACCATTTGCTCATCTATTATAGAAACACTATGTTTATGGTTATCTATTAATTTAATTTTCATACACATACAATTCATATGCTTACAACTTCAAATGATTTACATAATACAGTCCAGAGAATAGCTGCAGCCTGAAACCAGGCCTCATGATATCATTCTAAGTGCAAACTACCAACACATATATAAAAAAAAAGTATCCTGGGACACGCAAATAGCAAAATATAGAAAATGCTATCAGGATTTTCAAAGTTTTTAAACCTGTTTTTGGTACTGAGGGAATTCACAGTTTGCTACAGTGCTTGTCAGTATTAAGTCATGTAACAGAGAGACATGATCACAAATGATAGCTTTTTTTAAAAAAGTGAGAAATAAGAAGACTGGTAGAACCCCATAAATTAAGTGGTGAATGGTTTGCCTTTATATTGTTAAATGACATGTTGAAAATTAAACAATACACTAGAATACATCATTCCTCCTTGTATTATCTTTGCGAGTCTGGCAAAACAAAATCTGTGAATGATACACAGAGAAGCTGGTTGTGGTCTCATGTAGGTTCATTCCTATGGATATTTTAGGTTGCTGAGATGAAGAGCAGTCTGCAGAGGGCTATTTTCACCGAATGAAGCTCTGCACCCTTTAGTGACCAAAGCCGACACAGCTCGCAAACATTCATAGTGATGCTGCTGGAATATAGTATCTTGTCACTGCAGCTGAACTCCCAGACTAACTATTAGTCTGCATTTCGCATTTTCATCGAATCGTCTGCCAAGATACTTCACCATTACACAGTCAACTCAACAACTTACTTTCTTCAGTTCCTCACTATGGTCTCATTATAAAATAGTTCAGGTCGTCCTTGCTTTTGTCAAACAAAAGGGGAAAGGAGGGTATTGAGGGTCAGGTTACTTTTTGGTCTGAAGAGCGTCCTGGAATTTAGTGCTTGTGTATCGTATATGGAATCCCTTTTTGTTAATTGTGTCATCAGAATGGAAATGAAGTAAAATTGCATTTCCTGTTGAATAGATTTCTTCAGGCGGCTGTAAAATGAAAGAAAAGTAATGATAATAGTAACTATTTGATGATAGAGACGAGGGTACACAAAGCACATGACAATATCTTGCATTTTTACAGCGTCTTTAATATAAAACCTCCCAGGCACTTCATAGGAACATGATCAGACCGAAAACTAACATTGAGACATTAGGAGGAATCACTTACAGCTAGGTTAAAGAGTTATGTTTTGAGTAGTGTTGTATAGGAGGAACAAGGTTTCCTGTAAGCAGGGCACATGTGCAACCACGTAGCGGTCAGGAAGATATGCCCAGAGAAGAATTAGGTTATGCACAAGCAGTATTTCCTTTAAGATACTAGCTGGCCTGGTTGCATAGCATTTTAGAAAGGAACCATGCAGTGCAATAAATGGACCGCCCACAACAAAGGAACCTGTTACAGGAAACATTCATGGAGACACCGAGAGGTTCAGGAAAGGAATTCCAGAACAAAAGACCTGAACAGTTGATGGCATGGCTGCGAAGGTGGGCAAAGGAAGTCTGGATGTGTTAAAGGCCAGAATTTGAGGAACACAAAGTTCATGACAAATTGTAGGATTGGAGTAGGTTTCAAAGACTTGGTGCAGAAAGATTGTGGAAAATTTGAACACAGGAATAAGATGTTTAAAGTTCAGACAGTGGTGGAATAGTGTCAATACTGGTCAATGAACAGAATAAATTCTAGTACAGGTTAGGATGCTGACAGCAGAATTTTGAAGCTAATCAGGAGGCCATTAGAATATTTGAATTTTGCCCAGTAAGTCTGGAGGTATCAAATAAGCTCCAACAAAAAATGTACACAATAAGCAATAAAGGCAAAATTAATGGTGTGAGCAGCAGATAGGTCTTTAATGCTATGTCAGCCAAAGAGGTTTTACTTTGTAGTACAGAACTTGAGTATATGCTGAAACAAGGGGTTGAACATTTCAGGAGGAGGGTTGGCTGCTGGCTGTTCCCGTTCCTGTACCCCTTACCCTCCCCTCCTACACAAAGGTCAGTCAGAGAATGACCTGTATAGGTCCATTTCCGAGCAATAAGTTTCTGTGGGCAGCATTAACAAGTCGCGGTTGTGATTTCTGGGCTTCACTTGGGAAGAATTTCTACCCTTTGGAGTTTCCAGCCAATCAGATTGTCTGGCAGCTCCAACAGACCTGCAAATGTCAGAGCTCAGTCATGGGCATTGTTGGAATTACAACCAACTCCATAAAAGGAGTCTCAGTGGATCATGGAATGAGGTAACTTGGGGATATTTGATGATAAAGAATAGTTCTCTTGCAGCACCTTGAATGGAAAAGGGTATCTCTAAAGATTATACCCTCTTATCTTCCCAAAGTTTTTAAATTTTTTTATTTAAAAGGTACTTGATGTCCTTTCAATTTTTTTTTTTTTACAGTGGGTGACCTGTTTCATCAGCACCTGCCCACATACTATCACGGTCCATACTGTTGAAGCTTTTCAATGTGTACTCATTGGAGCAAAGTTAGAGGAATACCAAATTTCAAAGGAATAATAATTTATACTACTTTTAGAAAGATACTGTTTGGTTGTTAAGTGGGCCTTTAGCAGAGCCATTGGCATTGAGAATGCACCAAAGAAATGTTATCGCCCAAGTTTTTGGTCAAATTCAAACTAGGCAGGTAGACATTTTTTTTGATTACTTACTTACAAGTGTGGAAACAGGCCCTTCGGCCCAACAAGTCCACACCGAACCCCCGGAGCGCAACCCACCCGACTCATTCCCCTACATTTACCCCTTACCTAACACTCGGGGCAATTTAGCATGGCCAATTCACCTAACCTGCACATTTTTGGACTGTGGGACGAAACCGGAGCACCCAGAGGAAACCCACGCAGACACGGGGAAAATGTACAAACTCCACACAGTTAGTCGCCTGAGGTGGGAATTGAACCCGGGTCTCTGGCGCTGTGAGGCAGCAGTGCTAACCACTGTGCTGCCCTTGATCGATCAAGTTATTGTCATAGGAATGCCTCATGGAGTGGTGTACCCCAAATTCACGTTTAGCTGAAAAGACGCAATAGACATTTTCTCTTTTTGAAAAGAACAGGGCCTGACAAAGAAATATATGCGTCTTCTAGCACATGTAACTTAAATATATTGTGAGCGTTGTTAGTGTAATTCTTAACAGAATTGTTTAGTGTGTGCTATCCCTTTGAAATTTGGCATTCTTGTAAGTCTGTCCTGATGAGTGCAGTGGTGTGTGTGAGACAAGGAGAGCCCAAGAGCCTCATCCCCTCAGTCTACCTTCCACATTCCCCTTTGAGTTCTCCTATTCTTTCCCCCCTCCCCCTCCCCAGTTTTATCCTGTTTCCCAATTCCCCCTCCTCGTCAAGATTAAAAGCTTTTCAGCTATTGCCTACAAAGTCACAGAGATGGAAGTGACCAGTCTTTGCATTGTCAGCAAACCTGGAAAGGTTACTCTGGATCTCTTCATCTAATTCATTAACAACAATTGTAAGTAGTCCCTGCTTCGGAGTAACTAGGGATTGACAATAAATGTTGGCCTTGTCTTCATTGAAGTCTATATCCCATGAAAGAATGCTAAAAATGCTGGTCTCACCAGCAATGTCCATATCCTCAGAATCAATACATTTAAAAAATGAATATTGCAGACAGTTTCTATGAAAATAAATTCTGTTAAAAGTAAATTAAGTATTACTTTTGTTAAAACCTTCTCTTCACATAAATTGCTTTTGAGGCTCTCGAAGATTAATCCTGTAAGCAATTATGCCAACATTTGGGTCCCTGAAAATACTTTACATCAAAAAATATTTCAACAATGTCAATTTTGCTCTTTTTGATTTGTATTTCAATCTTATCTTCAGTATTTGTAATTTTGTATTTCCGTTGTATCATCTCAAAACTGCATTCGTATAAAATTCAGTGAATGCTATATTTTATTGTTTAATACGGATTAATGCTGCTATGACATAGCGCTAGTGCAAAGTATGCAAGGAAGCAATGACCCTCAACTCATGTGGGATTCTACTTCAAGGATATTGACAATAACTTGGTCTAAGTAGGTGCAAATGGTGTACAGAGGAACCTTGATTATCCGAAGGACACTGGCAGGGAGTATTTCATTTGGTTAATCGAATTCTGGATAATCGAATGCCAAATAACATAGTTTAGCCAAGCACTGGGACCTTGCAGTCTGGTCGAATAATCCAATAGTTGGATAACCGAATGCCAGATAATCGAGGTTTCTCTGTAAGTACTTAATGAGCTGCCAAAGGGAGTGGTGGAGTTGATATAATTGGAACATTTAAATGACATCTGGATGGGTATATGAATAGGAAAGGTTGAGAGAGATATGGGCCAAATGCTGGCAAATGCGACTAGATTTATTTAGTATATCTGGTTAGCATGGATGAGTTAAACTGAAGGGTTTGTTCCCGTGCTGTTATCTCTCTGACTCTATGATTTGAACACAGTTAATCACATCATTTCTCCAGAGATTTTCAAATCTTCCGTCAACATTATAGAGGGTTAATTGGACCTTTACAGAAATTCAGGGTCAATTTATTTTATTTAAGGAAAATCTGGATATATACATTAGGGACAAGGGGATAGAAAGGTTTGTTTAGGTAACAAAGGTACAAGAGGATCACTTGGAACATTAAGACAGGCATACACTTGTGGGCTGAATCACCTGTGTGTGTTGTAAAATGTGTGTAATTCTATTCTACATTTTCTTAACAATGTAGTTACACCCAATAAGTAAAATTCATCAGTATCACAACCAATTCTTAGAATGATCAATGTTAGCAAATAGCCAGTGTATAACAACCTGCTAATCCATTGAATATGTTATATTTCTTACCCCTGATCCACAGAATTGTCCAAGCCTTGAAGCCGTGGTATCGAATCCATCAAATAGCTCAATAAAGTCATAACCACAGTCAGCTTCCACTTCCACTTCAAACGTTTGGAATGATAATTCAACTCCATAACCTTTCTCTGCTACAATCTGCCACTCACAGTCCACTTGTCCTGGGTAGTTATTGTCTCCAAACTGAGCATGGGAATACAGATCCTTGGATTTTATCTCAGCCTTCAGCCTCCCACCACATTCTAAAACAAAGAATTCACAATGGTATTACAAATTCATACTGTACCACATCCCTTCACGAGATCACAATCACAGACGTGCAAGGCCACATGACCCAGCATATTTCACACATTAATGCCTCACTAAATCAGCATCCAATTGTTCTATAAATGCCCAAGGAGATTGAATCCTCCACTATTCAATCTTAAGATCTATTTCATGCGATGATCATTGTCTTTTTAAATCTGTCTTCAATTTGACATGTACTCCCTGCTTTACCTTGACAATTCAGTTTACAATAACTTTCCAAATATAACCCTTTCCATAGCATTTACTATCTAATATCAAACCGAATTTTGGCATACATAAGTGATATTGAACAAGGTGGCTCAGTGGTTAGCACTGGTGTCTCACAGTGCCAGGGACCCAGGTTCAGTTCCTGCCTCGGGTGAATGGCTGTGTAGAGTTTGCACATTCTCCCAGTGTCTGTATGGGTTTGCTCCAGTTTCCTCCCACAATCTAAAGTTGCGCTGATCAGGTGAATTCGCCATGCTAAATTGCCCACAGTGATAGATGCATTAGTCAGAGAGGGTAGGGGAATAGATCTGGGTGGGTTACTCTTCGGAGGGTCGGTGTGGACTTGTTGGGCCCTGTTTCCATATTGTAGGGAACCTAATCTAAAAACAATCAACCCATTATAGCATGGCTCAGTAGCTCTGTTGCGCTGAGTCAGTACGTTCTGGGTTTAACTCCTTCTCCAGTTGACTCAAATACAAAATCCAGGCCCATGCTCCAGAGAAATAACGAGGGAGTACCACTTGTTGGAGGTGCCATTTATTTGGATGAGTCTTTAAGTGGACAGAATAGAATAGTAACTTATTGTCACTTGTATTTTTACAAAAAATACAGTGAAAACTATTAAGCCAGCATACTCTTGCATCTATACTAATAACAGAAATCATATTAAAAAACATTAAGACAAAGTCCATCTTTGTCAATTCATGGCTTATGGTCAAATAAAAGACAGGAAGTACATTTTCCATTGCTGCAAAAAGCCACCGTCAAAGCTGCTGAATTAGGCCAGCTTCGAGCACTTTCTGTTTGTATTTCATAAATAAATGACCATGTGTATTACCAGATTCGGGTAAGACAGTAAAGTGGGTCAACATTTAACACTGTTAGGCATTTCAACAGATGAACAATGTTCAAGGCAACATTTTGCATCTCATCACTATTTGTTATTCAATGAATCGGGATGGATCAACTGCAAATGATTTTGGAAAGGTGTTTTAGTATTCGCTCTCGTTTGTGTTGCGGCCCGGCCAATGGTCAAAAGCTGAAAAATAGGATTAGCATAGACAGATTTTTTTTTAACTGACATGGACATAATGGCCAATGGACTCCTTCTGTGCTATAAATCTCCATGACTTCTCACCCACTGAAGCTTAACTCGGTCATACACAACTACAGCAGAGCATCCGCAATAAACATAGTCTTCATCTACTCAAAGCATTTCTAAAAAGAGAATCACAAGATGAGGTATGGTGATTCAACTAAACCTGCTTCACTCTTAATTAGCATGATGGCCTTCACAGGTACATATTGATAAGTTTCTGAAGAACTGAATCTATAGTTCCTAAGAAAGATTATTAAATGTGAAATGGGAATATTTTGATAATAGGAAGACAAATATTTCTTACAATTAAGAAAGAATCACAGAAAATTAGAATATTCATAAAAATATAAGAAAATTATAGCACAGGAACAGGCCCTTCAGCCCTCCAAGCCTGCGCCGATCCAGATCCTCTATCTAAACCTGCTGCCTATTTTCTAAGGATCTGTATCCCTTTGCTCCCTGTCCATCTCTGTCTAGATAGATTTTAAATGACGCCATCGTGCTCACCTCTACCACCTCCGCTGGCACCCACCACCCTCTGCGTAAATAACTTTTCACACCTACCTCCCCTAAACTTTTGCCTTCTCACTTTGAACTCGTGACCCCTAGTAATTGAGTCCCCCACTCTGGGAAAAAGCTTCTTGCTATCCACCTTGTCTATACCTCTCATGATTTTGTAGACCTCAATCAGGAGCCCCCCCCTCAACCTCCATCGTTCTAATGAAAATAATCCTAATCCATTCAACCTCTCTTCATAGCTAGCACCCTCCATACCAGACAACATCCTGCTGAACCTCCTCTGCATCCTTTCCAAAGCATCCACATCCTTTTGGTAATGTGGCGACCAGAACTGTACGCAGTATTCCAAATGTTGCCAAAACAAAGTCTTACACAACTGTAACATGACCTGCCAACTCTTGTAGGAGAAAGTGTGGACTGCAGATGCTGGAGATCAGAGCTGAAAATGTGTTGCTGGAAAAGCGCAGCAGGTCAGGCAGCATCCAAGGAGCAGGAGAATCGAAGTTTCGGGCATGAGTTGAAGAAAGGCTCATGCCCGAAACGTCGATTCTCCTGTTCCTTGGGTTCCTTGGATATTGCCTGACCTGTTGCGCTTTTCCAGCAACACATTTTCAGCTCTGCCAACTCTTGTACTCAATACCCTGCCCAATGGCGGAAAGCATGCCATATGCCTTTTTGACCCGTGTTGCCATCTTCAGGGTACAATGGGCATGAACACCCAGATCTCTCTGTACATCAATTTTCTCCAGGACTTTTCCATCTACTGTATAGTTCACTCTTGAATTGGATCTCCCAAAATACATCACCTCACATTTGCCCGGATTGAACTCCATTTGCCATTTCTCTGCCCAACTCTCCAATCTGTCTTCTCTAACAGTCCCCTCACTATCTGCCACTCACCAATCTTAATGTTATCTGCACACTTGCTAATCAGACCACCTATACCTTCCTCTAAATCATTTATGTATTTCACAAACAACAGTGGTCCCAGCATGGATCCCTGTTGAACACCACTGCTCACGGTTCTCCATTTTGATAAACACCCTTCCACTATTACTCTCTGCCTCTTGTTGCCCAACCTGTTCTCTATCCATCTTGCTAGTACATCCTGAACCCCATGCAACTTCACTTTCGTCAGCAGCCTACCATGTGTATCCTTATCAAACACCTTACTGAAATCCATGTATATGGCATCTACAGCCCTCTCTCATCAATCAACTTTGTCACTTCCTCAAAGAATTCTATTAAATTGGTAAGACATGGCCTTCCCTGCACAAAACCATGCTACCCATTACTCATAAGCCCATTTTATTCCAAATGGGAATAACAGTATCTTCTCCAGCAGCTTCCCTGCCACTGACGTCAGACTCACTAGTCTATAATTACCTGGATTATCTCTGCTACCCTTCTTAAACAATGGGACAACATTAGCAATTCTCCAGACCTGCAGGACCTTACACATGTTCAAGGATGCTGCAAAGATATCTGATACGGCCCAGCTATTTCCTCTCTCACTTCCCTCAGTAATCTGGGAGAGATCCCATCCGGACCTGGGGACTTGTCAACTTTAATGCCTTTTAGAATACCCAACACTTCCTCCCTCCTTATACCAACATCCGTCATGTTACTCTCCTCTGTGCAAAGTACCTGTGAAGAATCACACACATTTTCTCTTATTCCATACATAACTTTCCTCCTTAATCCTTGAGTGGGCCAACCCATTCTCTAGTTAACCTCTTGCTCTTTATATATGAATAAAGGCTTTGGGATTTTCCTTCAACCTGTTTGCTAAAAATATCTCATGGCCACTTTCAGCGCTGTTAGTTCCTCATTTCAGATTGGCCCTACATTCCCAATATTCATCTAAAGCTTTGTCAGTCTTTAGTCATCTGGACCTTAAGAATGCTTCCTCTTTCCTCTTAGCTAGTCTCACAATTTCACCTGTCATCCATAGTTCCCTATCCTTGCCATTTCCATCCCTCAGTTTCACATGTCTCTCCTGCACTCTAATCAACCTCTCTTTAAAAGCCTCCTACATATCAAATAAGAAGCCTCATCAAGATTCATTTTTGTATCAAAGTCTCGAAGTTTCTTGACAAACCGAGGCCTTACAAATTATTAATTGCAGATGTTTTAAAGCGCTAATTGTAATAGTCTATCTAATGTTATCTAAAATTACTGCCCATTTTTAAATTCAAAGAAACACATCTGTTTTGACTTTCTGCAGCTTTAATATTGATTTTATATTGAAGTTTGACAATGCAATTTTCTTAAGGTTACCTCAAATTTAAAGCATTGAACTATGTTGCCATCTCTATTCATTGCAAAGGCATTGTGGCTGGCATGAAGCCCAAGGTGCACCAGACAACCTCCTCAGCAACATTCAACAACTTAACAATTCATGCCATTACTGTAGTTTCTGTACAGCTGCTACATCATGACTATTGTCTTGACAGAGCAGGAGAATTTCATAGTGATTGTCTTTTTTATTTATTCAGCTGTAAAATAAAGGACAGTGGGACTAATTTTCATTTAGGACCTCATGCATTTGCTCTGCCCTCAGTGATAGTTGCCATATTCAAAGTTAGGCATTTGATAGACCCAGCCGAAACAGACAAACAGGCTTCTGTGCAGAAACTCGATGTTAAATTGTAGCACAAATGGGCAGACCCTTACATAATGCAACCTTCATCACATGGACAACAGAAAGTTAATTCATAAATAATGGATGGTTCAAGAAACCACTGAAAGCAGTTCAGTGATTGGCTGCCAAACTTTTGTAATCTACATGGTTTTGGAGCTATAAACCATCAGCTCTCCTTCTGAATCAAAAAGAATTACTGCAGGTTATTGTTGCTGCAGCCGTACTTGCCTCTGTGTCACTGTCTGCCCCTCCCACTCTGCGTCAGAGTATTTCAAGACATGCATACAGACCAACCCAGTGTTTGCCTGGAATCTGTTAAATACACTCAACGACCTGGCCTCCACAGCCTTCTGTGGCAATGAATTCCACAGATTAACCACTCTCTGGCTGAAGAGGTTTCTCCTTATCTCCTTTACTCTAAGGCCCTTGGGTCCTAGACTCTCCTACCAATGGAAACATCTTCTCAACATCTAATCTGTCCAGACAACTCAGTATTTTGTGTGTTTCAATTAGATCCCCCCTCATCCTTCTAAACTCTATTGAGTACAAACCCAATGTCTTTAACCACTCCTCACACGTTAAGCTTTTCATTCCTGGGACCATTCTAGTAAACTTCCTCTGAACACGCTCCAGGGCCAGTATACCCTTCCTGAGATGTGGGGCCCAAAACTGCACACAATGCTCCAAAAGTACTTAAAGAGCCTCAGAAGTACATCCCTGCTTTCATATTCAAGTCCTCTCAAAATAAATGCCAACATTGCATTTACCTTCCTAACTTCTGACTCAACCTGCAAGTTTACCTTGAGAGAATCCTAGATTAGAACTCTCAAGTCTGTTTGCACTTCAGACTTCTGAATTTTCTCGCTATTTAGAAAACAGTCCATTCCTCTATTCTTCCTACAAAAGCGCATGACCTCACACTTTCCCTTGTTGCACTCCATTTGCCACTTCTTTGCCCACTCTCCTAACCTGTCCAAGTCCTTCTGCAGCCTCCCTGCCTCCTCCATGAACATAAAACAATAATTTGAAAGTACCATAGAATGATTAAAGCTCAAGAAGGCTATTATTTCTGCAGTGTCTGTGCTGGCAAGAGCAGCACACTTTGTCCCTTGCCCCTGCCCTTTCCCCCATAGCTCTGAAAATGTTTTCTCTTCAGATAATTATTTCAGGTCCTGACAGAATTGACCTCCATCGCTCCCAGGTAGTGCATTCCAGATCCTAAACACTTATTGCCTAAAAATGATTTTCCCCATGTTGCAACTGTTTGTCAATCACCTTGCATTGGCCTTCTGGTTTTTAATCCCACAACCAGTGAAAATAGTTTCAGCTCATCCACGCTCTACAGACCTTGCTACGGTTTTGAACACTTTGATCAAATCTCCTTTCAACCCTTTCTCCAATTCACCCACATGCCTAAAATTCTTCATCACTGGAACCATTCGTAAAACTATTCTGCAGCCTCAGCAATATCTTCATATCCTTCCTAAGGAGTGGTGCTCAGAACTGGATACAAAACCTCAGCTGGGGAAGCAGTCACTTGGTGAGGAAGACCTTTTTTTATGGAAACAGAGGATAATGGGTCAAGATTAGAGTGGTGCTGGAAAAGGACAGCAGGTCAGGCAGCATCTGAGGAGCAGGAAAATCAACATTTCGAGCAAAGGTCCTCCTGATGAAGGGTTTTTGCCTGAAACGTCGATTCTCCTGCTCCTTGGATGCTGCCTGACCTGCTGTGTTTTTCCAGCACCACATTAATCTTGACTCTGATCTCCAGCATCTGCAGTACCCACTTCCGCTCAGAGGATAATGGGTGTCTGGAATTCACTGCTGGAGGTGGTTGTGGAAGCAGAAATCCAACACTGTTTTAACAAGTACCTGGATCTGAACCTGAAGTGCTTCAAGCTGCAGGGTCATAAGCCGTATGCTGGCAGGCGGGATTAGAAAGGGTATCTGTGTGTCTTTGGGTCACCATGGACAAGATAGGTCGAATGGTCCCCCTTCTGTGCTGTATCATTTCTATGGTGGTAATATCATTGGACTAGAAATCCAGTGGCCCAGAACTAATCCTCTGATGAAAGGGATCTAAATTCAATTATTAAATATGGAATGTAAAACTGGTCTAAGGCAATTACCATCAAATTTAGTCATCCCCTTTCGGGAAGGAAATCTGCCACCCTTTCCTACTCTGGCCTCTGGATCAACAGTGTTGAAATGGACTTTTAAATGCCTTCTGAAACGGCTAAGTAAGTTACTCAGTTAAAGGACAATTAGGGCTGAGCAACAAATGCTGGCTTTGCTGTTGTTACCAACATCCCAGTGAAAAGAATAATGAAAATATAAGGTTGAGACCAAGTCAATATTGTCATAAAATGCTTCCTTTGTTCTCTTAGCACAATTTACTATGACTATGATGCTTTATTAACCCCTCTTGCAAATCTGCTCTGCAACCTCCAATGATTTGTGTACACAAATCTACAGGTCCCTTTACTCTTGCACTTCCTTTGAACTCCGATTATTTCATATTGTCTATCCTCATCCTTCCGACCAAAATAATTTGCTTCACACTTCTCTATATTAAATTTCATCTGCTACTCGCTGGCTCAGTTCATCAGCCGATGCATGTACTTTTGAAACACTATGCCATGTTTATCACATTTCGCAATATTTCCAGATTTCAAGTCACCTACACATTTTAAAACTGCACCCTGCACACCCAAGTTTGTATAATTCACATATGACAAGAAAAGTTTGACAGTGGTCCCTGGGGAACCTTCCTACAATTCGTAAAACCAGTCACCACTCATTTCCTGTTGGCTACATTTGTCATCACTACAACTGCAGGGGGCGCAGTCAACACACATGCAGCCACAATGTCCAGGACATCACTGCAGCATGAAAGAACCACTCATCATCTCCCTCCCAACCCTTGACCCTCTTGCTGCCTCACTCATAGCATGAGGTGGAGAGAGCTACTGCAAGAGGACTCAGGAGTGAGGTGCCAAAGGGGAGGCCAGTGAGCAGAGTAGTAAGGGGACGTTGAGCAGAGGAGTGGGAAAAAGCAGAAAGGGGTGTTGGCAGGAGGCAGCACTGAGTCTGGAGCTGGGCTATGCATGAAGAGGTGGAGTGGGGGGGGGGGGGGGAAAGAGAGGATCAAGTGGGGCAGCAAGTAGGTGATGAGTGTTCAACAGACAACAGGCGCAGAATAATGATATCAGCGGCACTGTTAATGAAGCTGAAGATGCAGACCTCCTGTTCTAATCGAACCTGGACCTGGGACCCTGGTGCTGTGAGATAGCAGTGCTAACCACTGAGCCACCTAATGTGGTGTCTGGATGCAGCACGTTCTCACATATTCAGCCAGCTGTGTATCCATACTGACACCTTTTATTCCATGAGCTCTAATTTTGCTCACAGACCTGTTACTGAAATATCTTTCCGAGCTGTACGCACATCACATCAACCACGTTAATTTTGTCAATCTTTTCTCTCATCAAAAAAATGCAACCCACTTAGCTGATCATGCTTTGCCCTTAACAGCTCTGTGCTAGTTTTTACCTACTTGGCCACCTATTTTTGATACACATCTAATTTCTTGATCAGAAAATACAGTAAGCGGTTCTCTCTCTATTTGAAACTTACAGAAAAAAGACCACACAGGCCTGAAGTGATAAAAACATGCCAGACAGAAGTAAAGTACAATAACAGAAAGCAGCTACGAGCTGCTGTTTATTCTCAGCACGATTTAGAGAGTGAAGCATAGCTGTGTTTAGTAAATCTAATTTCAACATTTAAAGATGTCCACATCAGAAAGAATCCACCTTGATCAAAAAATATACTTTTGCGTTTCAAAAATTGTGAACAACAGACATTACAGGAAACATATTCCACTTCAATATAGTCAAATTCAAAATATGTTAACACTGAAAAACTGACAAAAATTTATCTGGAACACAAACTCTATATTTTGGTGCCATTTAAAGTGCAGGCACCAGTCTCAGATGGATATCAACCTACAGCAGCTGAATGACCAAAGTGACACTGCTGGCTGCTCTGGTACTGTCCATTGAGGGAGAGCACACCTTTCTAGTCCTATGCCCACACATGTTGCGACCCCTGGAGCAGCTTCCTGTCAGTTAACATTAAAAGAGCTCAAGTGAAGTTTCAACAAGCTCCCAGGTGATTCAGAGAACAATCTGTACTTTGTTAAACATGGCTCTGCTCAGGGCTGTAGTCATACTCAAAGTTCTGGAGGGTCTACATCTGTTCTCATGACCTTTCACTTTATAAAAGTGATCTTTTATTCATGTCACACCACACAACTTGTCTTAATGCGGACTCAAGTTATTGACCGATGCTGTTTGAAAACTGTGTAATACGTTATTGGTGCAAATATGGAGACTTCATCTTTGGTTTAACAAGAATCAGAGACCTGGGTAGCAACAATTTGTAGAAGACAAGAGATAGCCACCATTAATCCTTCCTGTTCTAATCTCGAGACTTTCTAGTAGTCTGTTGTGAAGGATGAAGGATAAGTCTTAGCAGAATAGACTCTTATCTTAGATAACAGGATGCAGTTTAATACACCTCAGGAACTACACACAAGTTACATTAACTCTAAGGCATATTGCCTATTACCGCACAGACAGGAGGTAGGTAAGACACATACACCTCCAACTGGAGATTCTGCTCAGTTCTATACTAGAAATTGTTCTGAACTAAGTGGGTTCGTGATCAGTAATCCTTTCGGGATCTTTCCTGAGTTCTGAACTAAGACTGCCTGTTGCTCCACCTAGTGGTTGTATTATATATCAGTGTCGTTGCAATATCAATTTAGCTCGGGTTAGAGTCATCGAGCCATAGAGGTGTACAGCATGGAAATAAACCCTTCAGTCCAACCGTCCATGCCAACCAGATATCCCAACCCAATCTAGTCCCACCTGACAGCATCCGGCCCATATCCCTCCAAACCCTTCCTATTCATATACCCATCCAGATGCCTTTTAAATGTTGCAATTATACTAGCCTCCATCACTTCCTCTGGCAGCTCATTCCATACATGTACCACCCTCTGTGTGAAAAAAAGTTGCCCCTTAGATCTCTTTTATATCTTTTCCCTCTCACCCTAAACCTATGCCCTCTAGTTCTGGACTCCCCGACCCCAGGGAAAAGACCTTGTCTATTTATCCTACTCAGTCCACTCATGATTTTATAAATCTCTATAAGGTCACCCCTTGGCCTCCGACGCTTCAGGGAAAACAGCCCCAGCCTGTTCAACCTCTCCCTATAGCTCAAACCGTCCAACCCTGGCAACATCCTTGTACGTCTTTTCTGAGCCCTTTCAAGTTTCATAACATCCTTCCAATAGGAAGGAGACCAGAATTGCACACAATATTCCAAAAGTAACACTTTCATATCTATTACTATATACAACAACAATAATTCATATTTTGCCCAGGAATCCCTCCAGGATTAATGCAAATTAAAGCCAAATAAACCATTCTTGTTCACTGAAATTTATAAAGATTGCATTTAAAATATCAGATTTATCTAAAGTAACCATGTTTTTTTTTTCTAAACTTTGTCTTCAGAATCCATTGTTTTCAGAATCCTTTCACTTCACAGTTAGCTGTTACCAAAACAATTGAGATGACACCATTGGTATTTGAGATGCTGTCAATGGGGTTACTATTTGGCTGTTCTTCTGAAGGCAACACTTTCTTCTATAGTAAGGTGGTCTTCCAGGGTATTAACCTTCTGCTCATAGGAACCCCAACCATACAAGCAATAATTACTCAAGTGCAAGTCTTCAATAATAACAATACACAGACTATTTATTGAGAGATTGAAATACTTGTAGCTATACATTCAAATGTTGCATGTCTCACTTGAAGCGTCTTTGTATTTGTGGGCAGCACAGTGGCTTAGTGGTCAGCACTACTGCCTCACAGCACTAGGGACCCCAGTTCGATTCCAGCCTCAGGCAGCTGTATGTGTGGAGTTTGCACATTCTCCCAGTGTCTGCGTGGGTTTCCTCCAGGCGCTCCAGTTTCCTCCCACAATCCAACAATGTGCAGGTCAGGTGAATTGGCCATATTAAATTACCCACAGTGTTCAGGGATGTGTAAGTCTGGGCACATTACTCAGAGGCAAATGCAGAATAATAGGGTAGGGGAATGGGTCTGGGTGGGTCAGTGTGGACATGTTGGGCCAAAGGGCCTGTTTCCACACTGTAGAGATTCTATGAATTCTGGGTGCCACACATCAGGAAGTATATATTTGTTTTGAAGTGCCACAGTGTAGATTCACCAGAATTAAACTCAGCCTAAAATGGGTAACAAAGACAGAAATCTGAGGACAGGTCACGCGACCTAAAATGTTAATGGATTTCCCTCCACAGATGCTGCCAGACCTGCTGAGTTTTTCTAGCAATTTCTGTTTTTGTTTCTGATTTACAGCAACCACAGTTTTTTGTTTTTTTTTAAACTAAAACGGTTAAACTGCAAGAACAAGCCATATATATGCGATGATCCCAGCTGATGATAATACTGGACAGAACGCTCCCCAGGGTAAAGCTTGATAAATCATAACTTTTCCTTTTGGTTTCCAGAGACATCAAACAATGAATATATTTGCAAGATGCTGCCAATGTACAATAAACAAAAATAAATAAGTTTATTATACAATAGAACAATTATTTTTTAATATTTCACTAGATAAGAACTATTGGAATGACTTAATTCCAAACATGTGGAAAATTCTTCCCACAAAGACGAATGAGAACGTGGAACACTCTCCATCAAAGAGTGGCTGAGGCTGGATTAATTTAAATGTTAAAACAGAGACTGATAAATTTTTGTTAGGCAAGCGTTTTAAGTGCATGGAAGCAAGGTGGATTAAAACAGTTGTTACAAATCAGCCATGAACTATGTTCTCAGAACTGAGTGACCTTGTTCTGTTCCTATCATCCCGTATGATCCTGTCTTCATCTATCATTCACACAAATAGCTAAACGCTTCTTCGGGATATATAACATTAATTCTAACTAACCTTTTCCCTCCAAACCCTGAGAACCTAAAATATAACACTCCAACTACTACCATTTCCACCACTATCAGGCTGAGCATTGTTATATTAACAGAGACTAGGTTTCAAATCTGGGATGCTCGTCATTCTTTTGGTGATTAAATTCCAGAACCATCCGAAAATCCTCTACCAGGATTATTCTGTAAGTCTCTGAGCAGGAACATCATCCCACAAGTTATGATTGCGAGAGACACTTGTTGGGATAAGGTCACATTCTATACTCTGCAGCCAGATAGGAAGCAATTTACTTCATATTGGGGCTACATTTATCATTGTAACAAAACTGAATTTGCTGTTTATTTTTTAAATTCTCTTGTGGGACGTGCGCATCGCTGGCTGGGCCAGTATTTATTGCCTGTTCCCAATTCCTCTTGAGAAGGTGGTGATGAGCTGTCTTCTTAAAACACTGCAGTAAATATGCAGTGGGTAGACCCACAATACTAGACGGAATTCCAGGATTTTGACTCAGTGACAGTGGAGGAATGATGATATACATTTTCAAATCAGGATGCTGAATGGCTTAGAGGGGAATTTGCAGGTGGTGCTCTTCCCAAGTGTCTGCTGCCCTTGTCCTTTTTGGTGAAAGTGGTTATGGGTTTGGAAGATGTCTTCTCAGGATCTTGGGTGATTGCTGCAGTGTATCTTGGAGAATGTACACATTACTGCTACTGAATGTTTTTGTAGTGGAGGGATTGCTGTCAGGTCCCATAGCCTTTGCAGTATCAAGTGCCTCCAATATCATTTCTTGATGCCGCATGGAGTGAAGTGAATTAGCTGAAGACTAGCATCTGAGAGTTTGGGGACCACTGAAGAAGGCAGAGATGGATCATCCACTTATCATTTCTGGCTGAAGAGTGTTTGAGCCATACCTTTTGCACTGATGTGCTGGTCTCTTCAATCATTGACGATGGGGATATTTGTGGAGCCTTCCTCTCGAGTGAGTAAACTGCCCACCATAATTCACATCTGGGTGTGGCAGGATCACAGAGCTTCGGTCTGATTCTTTGAGTTGCGGGATCACTTGGGCTCGGTTTATCACATGCTGCTTAAGCTGTTTGGATGTAGGTGACCCTGTTCAGTCGCTTCACCAGACGGAGACCTCAATTTTAGGAATGCACGGCGCTGCCCCTGGCATGCTCTCCTGTACTCTCCATTGAACAGCTTTAACTGAAATAGGAGCAGTAACGATATCCCTTTCAGCTCTTTATTGAAGCATCTCTGGGTAGAACTTGGTCTGCTGCCTTGAATGCCTTTTTAAATGTTAAATTTAAAAGTGATGATCAAATATAACCCTAAAATATTTACTTTTACATGATCTGCCATCAAGTTAACTTCAATACACTGCCATGACTCAACGACACCTCAGTATTATAATAGATAAACACATGTTACACGATCAGGTTGCTGATGAACGTCCAACAGCTCAGGGAAGAGGCACCCAGAAGTTGACCCGTAACATTCCTGCAAAACTCTTCACTACTTGCCTTTTTTTAAAAAAATACTGTCCTAATCAAGACAAAACTATGACCCTATGAATAATAAAAACTCAAAATCACATCTTTAAATTGAAGTGGGGTCATAGGTCAGTCTATGAGACACTTGAAGTTGCATACCTATGATATCACTGGGTACCAAGAGCTGCCATGCTTTACATTAAAGAGAATGTAGTGAAAGGCAGGAGTACCCCCTTTTTCTGCTCATCATTTCAGAACATAAAATCCTGAAAAAGCACCTTCATCTTCAGCAAATGCTAAAAATGTTCAGCAGGTCAGGCATGGAGAGAAAAACACAGTTAATATTTCAGCTTAATTAATCAGATTGATCAGAAGTTGCCTGGCCTGCTGAGCATTTCAAGCCGCCTTTGGTTTTTATAGTTCGGAATTTTAGCTTTGGCATATTTTGCTTTCTCACCTCTGCATAATTCCCCGATGTGACGTAAAGGTCGCAAACTTAAATTCTGAAGTTCAAATGAAGGTGTAAACCCACATCCCACTTCATAATAGAACATGTCACAGCAATGCCTAATCAAAATCTGAACAGCACAGTAACCCAAATCTGCTACCTTCATGGCAGAGATAAAAAAGTATTATATACCAGCCAATGTATTTTTGTTGATATTTATTTTGAGAATTACACTTGCTTTCATTACTGGAGTTCGCTGATCCTGTGACAATTACTATCTTCAAACTTTGTTACTATTTGTAAGCTAAATGAGACCGATGTTTAAAATCTGTGTTTGCCACAAGGTGGCACTACTACACCACAAATAGTTAAGCATGGAACAAACCGAGTTAAAATTAGCTTTAAATCTATTTTAAGTGAAAAGAAGTTTAAACAGAGTGAGAAAAACCTCTTCCATAACAACAATGCCAATCTACGAAGCAAGAGAGTACATTTAATGTGGAAAAACTGTCCCAAAATAATCCACAGGGGCAGTAGAGGGGGAAAAATGTGAGATAAACCATTCAACCTGATTTAAACGAAGTAAATGGGTTTTAATGTGAACTAAAAAATGTTTCCCAATAATATTTAGGAGGGACGGGCAAATATTTGGACAAAAAGGTGGACTTTCAAAAGCAAAAACAGAAGGGAATTCCATAGAGTGAGGCCGTGACATCTAACTCTGAACTACATACAAATTCAAGAGACAGCATCCAACTTTTAAATATCCTGAAGGCAGAGGTAATTAGATTCTTGATTACCAAGGGGATGAAAGATTCTTGGCATTATGCAGTAATGTAGAGTTGAAGTTAAAATCAGATCAGCCATGAATGTATTGAGTCAGGTTTGAAGAGCCAAGTGTGTACGTGTTTGTATTTTCCTAAGTGAAGGCAGGAAATTGCCTTTCATAGCAATTGTACAGTGAGAAACCATTTCATGAGGAAGTAACTACATCAGTAATTGACAAAGCTACATTAAAACAAGTTTTGACAAAAGGTCACTGACCAGAAATGTTAACTTTCTCAACTTCCTCCACAAATGCTACCTGACCTGCTCTGTATTGATAGCATTTCCTGTTTTTGTACCTTTGCCACCTATAAACATAACAGCTGTAATGGACGCGTCTACAACAGAAAGAGAAACGGACATTACTTTTTCAATTAGTTGGAAATGGAATATTATAACCTGCACAGCAGTTTTATAACACATGTACGATCATTAAATACTCTGAGACATTGTGCACTCTGGATCATTCACTACTGTTCACAAACAACTGTGGTCAGAACAGGGAAGATGTTTTTGTGATAATGATTTAAAAATCCATTCACTACATTAAAGAAAATGGGACTGTGTTTACTTTATGAATGATTTAAATCAAAATATTGCAGACTTTAAAAAAACAAATCTCTGTATTAAATATATCAAACAAGCAAATTCAAATGGTGAATTTCAAAAATCTGTTGTAATAGCAAATGATATAATGAAGATAGGATAACAAAACTCAACAATGATTAATAATGGCCATGCACTGCATGGAGAGCTAACCCCATGTATATGTGATAAGCAATAAAGGAGGCAGATATCCTTAAGATTTCTCAAATCATTATAAATTACTTAATCAATGGAACATCTTTGATATTGAAAAAAAACCGTTGATTACAGCAGGTCTCAGTTTTACTGAGGTGTTACTGAAAGACACCTTTCTAAATGAGATGTCCTAAAGTTTCAGCATTTCACTAAACTTACCAGTGGAATGGGCAGCCTGGAAACCTTTCCTCTGTACGGACGCATCTGAAACAAATCTGAGAAACATTTTGTTTCCAGTAGAAACGACAGGGGCTGGAATGATGCTACCACAGAGTCGACCCAGGATGGCAAATTTATCAGTTTCTCCATCAAACAATTCTAGATGATCATAAGCACATTCCTGGTGTTGCTCGATCTCAAATTCACTGAAAACCTGGAATTTAAAAAAAATTAACTAAAATATTTTTGTCCTGACATACATGCATTGATAATATTTAGATCAGCCACCAAAAATAGAAATATAAATCGCTGGAATCTTATAGCCAGGCAGGATTCTCAAATCACTGAAATAAAGATGGAGAATTTAACCTTTTTTCTGTTTTAGCTTCACAACTTTTATACCATGGATTCATGCAGTGAAGTTCAGATCTTGATCATAGAAGAAGCAATAAAGTTAAAAGTCAAGTTGTTACTATTCTACCAGACCATAGGCTGCTTCCTGATTAGAGAGAGCCGACTGGTGGTGGTTTACCCACAGGGTCAGCTTGTCCCAGGTGAGGGGAGAGGTTGCAAAGGACAGCTCGTCATAGTCACCCCAGTCAGTATAGGAATTGAACCCACAATGTTGGCATCACTCTGCATTGCAAATTGGTAATCTAGCCAACTGAGCTAACTGCCATCCACAAAGCAGCAATATGGTGATTAGCAAGTGTGTATGTGAATGAATCTGTAAAGAGCAATGTTCTAACGGCTGGATTTAATGCAGCCAATAGCAGTAGGGACCATGATCAGGCCTACTTAATCATGGGAGAGATCTGGCATTTGTCTTCTGATGGTGACAAACGCCTGATGAAGTGGGAGCACAGAAGGCACCGACATGGGATTCATGCACTGACAGTGAAATAGCAATTAGGCTCAAATGAGTGAATAGCTACCCCTGATCCCACTGTATTTCATGGGGCTTCAGGAATTTAGCTAGAGGTTGCACAACTTTGCCATGCCCTCAGAATGTTACCCAACAAACATGGCCTTAGCGCAGTCATTGGAAGACCCATGAATGGCAAAGGGGAACAGTTTGGGGAGATATGGACAGATACTTCCCCAAACTGCCCTTTGTTGCAATTCCAGCTACTGGAGTAGCTGCCAGTTTCTGACTTGCCAGGAGCACTCAATGTATGGCACCACATGGGACATTATCCCCAGGGAGACCCAATGGTGACAGTAAAGTGCCTTTAGGGCAGATAACTCTGCTGGGCTTTCTCCTGTTCTCCAACTGTGGACAAGAACCTCACTGCCCCTACAGAGTCCAACCCCAAGTATTTACACAAAACTGCATAATTAGATGCATTATTATACAATGATTTTGTGGACACTTCCCAATACCCGACTTCACATACTGGAGTGTTCTGTAGCACACTGTGCTAAGAAAACAAAGCTGTAATTTATGTCCAAACTATAGACATCATCCCATTAGATGACCAGACTCCATCAGTTTATTAATGGACAGTAGCTAGTTTCCCAGATACTTTCTACACAAGACACTAATCTGTTCACAAACTGGTAAGTAATTTAGTCTCTAGCCAAAATTTGAGTATTTTCACCTTTATAGCAATATTTAATTAAATCGAGTTTCTAACAAATGACCCTTTGTATTTTAAAAACATGAGATTCAGTCACTGTATTTAAAGTAAACAAAGAATTGCTTCAGATATAAATGAGTATACGAGGCGATTATAGTTCACATTCCAAGTTATCTATCTCAAGTCTCAATCACAGAACGTAGCCACATTTCTTGGCTCTGTGATTGGATAAGGTATGGAATAACAAACAAGTAATCGGCACTATAAAAATATAAAATTCGCTTCAAGCTGTCATTATCATCTGCCTGCACCACAACTGGTTGCATGAATAAGGTGACTCGAAGAAAATTGTGAGGGAAAGAAGCCACATTCCTCAAAGGATTGTCCCTTTTTTCGCTATTTAATTAACTGTGTGCACCAACAATCATTTAGAGCTCCACTTTGGGACACTGTTCATCCGACTTGCTTTTCCAGTATTCACTAAGCCTAGGAATTTGAATAATCTGAGGTGCAGCAAAATAAAAGTCTCTGGAAATGTTTAGAAAATAATGCCATGTTCAACTTTGAGCTTTCAGCCCCTGTCGTGCAGATTTGACTGTAATTTGTGATAGATGAGTATATTTCCTCTTATCACCTCACTTATTATGCTGAAAACTCTGTTCAGTTGTGATGGGTAGGCCAACCATTTCCTTGATGTTGTATAAAACAGATAGCCATGCTTCAAAACATTGACAGAGACCCGCATCTAGGTTACCCATGGTAACGCAGGAATGTACACTGTTATCGTTGTGGTTTAAACTGGCCGCTGGAAAGGCACAGTCAAACCAATAACTATACGATCAATCAACAAACCTAAATATGCAATCACTTCCAGAGGTTGATGTCACTCAGTCACTGATTTTCATTTTTCCAAAATAAATGTTCATTATTCAGGAAGTGATTTATATATGAAACTAGTTATATGTGGGGGGGGGGGGGGGGGAGAAAAGATTAGAAAATGCTGAGAGGTATGAGGTTATCATAGAAACATACAGTACAGAAGAGGTTCTTCGGCCCTTGGAGTCCATACTACCAAAATACACTGCCATTTATACCAGTTCCACCTTCCTGCATTAGGCACTTCAAGCATTCATCCAATACTGTTTCTTTTATAGGTTGTGATGTTTCATGCCCCAACTACCTTCCCCAGTGCATTCCAGACACCCAGCACACTCTACGTGAAAAAAAAAACCTTACCTCAAATCATCTCTCAACCTCCTGCCTTGCACTTTAAAAGTGGGCCCCATTGTTCTTTGCCCTTCAACTAAGGGGAACAGCTGCTTTCTAACCACTCTGTCCTGCCCTCCATACTGATATACTTCATCCTACAAATCCCAGTAATCTGGCCCCAGTTGGACAAACTTTGGTTGTGGGGATCAAATGCAAGTTCACAAATGACACAAAGCTAGGTGGAAATGTCAGCTGTGGTGAAGATGCAAAATGGCTTTGAGCAGATTTAGACAGGTTTAGTGACCAGGCAAGAACGCTACAGATGGAACACGTAAAAAATGTGAGATCATCCATTGTTGTAGGAGGAACAGGTGGGAAGATTATTTCTTCAATGGAAATAGTTTCGAAAGTGTAGATATACAAAATGGATAGAGATGTTCTAAACAATTGGCATGGTGGCTCAGTCGTTAGCACTGCTGCCTCACAGACCAGGGACCCAGGTTCGATTCCAGCCTTGGGTGACTGTCTGTGTGGAGTTTGCACTTTCTCCCAGTGTCTGCTTGGGTTTCCTCTGGGTGCTCCGATTTCCTCCCACAATCCAAAGATGTGCAGGTTAGGTGAGTTGGTCGTGCTAAATTGCCCATAGCGGTCAGGGATGTGTAGATTAGGTGGATTAGTAAGAGGTAAATGTAGAGTAAAATGTAGGGGACTGGGTCTGTGTGGGTTACTTTTCGGACGGTCAGTATGGACTTGTTGGGCCGAAGGGCCTGTTTCCACACAGTAGGAATTCTACTTCTATGATTCTACATCACTGAAGACTAATCTCTAGAGGCAGCAAGCTATTAGCAAGGCTAATGATAGGTTAGCCTTTACTACAAAGAAGATCTATATAAAGGAGTAATAAAGGCTTGCTCAGTTATACAGACATTGTTTCGATCACAACTGGAGTTCAGCTAACTCTAATACATTCCAGAAAGTGCAATAAAACTTTACCAAATATGCTCCCCAGGTGATGAACACAGGACTGTCCAATGATGAGAGATTGGACCTGAATACCCTAGATGTTTGAAGAGGAGACAATCTCATTTAAACTTACAAATACTTAAATAGATAGACAAGGTAGACTCAGGTCAGGTGGTTCCTCTGGTTGGGGCTTCTAAAACCAGAGGGGATAATTTCAAAACAAGGAACATTCATTAAGGATTGAAAGAATTAACTTAATGCAGAAGATTGTGAATCTTGGAATTCCTTAACACTGAGGGCTGTGGACACTCAATATTTGAGTATGTTTAAAGTACAGATCATGTTGAATGGCGAAGCAGGTTTGACGGGCTGAATGGCCTCCTACTGCTTCTATGTTCCAGCATTTTTGTGAAGGATAATTTTGGCGAATATGGTAGATAAATGTTTGAAGCAGTGAAAGATAAGTGATTAGGGGCAGAACATGGAGCGGTGTATGTTGTGATATAATGTAAGTGCACCTTGAAGGGGGTATAACAAACCACTGTTCTTCATGTTGCATCTCAACAAGATATGATATATTAGTCCCCTGATTTGCAAGCACATGTAGAGATCAGATAAACTATATTTAGCTCACAGAGAATATTATCTGTGCATAGTATTACCTTCAGATAAGTAAACAACATTATTGTTTCACCCTTCCTGGTGTGTGATTGATATGTTCAAGTCTAAATGAAGAACATAACAGTCGGATCCATTTTCGACTGTTGTAGGAAAAAGTCAGCGCAGACAGAATTAGGTGGACCCTCATCATCATTGTCTGCACAGTAATCTGGTAGAGCGGATTTTCTGACCTATATAGAGCCCAGCGGTAAAGACACATATTAAAAAATCCACCGACATACAGGCCAACTGACCTGTTGCTGCTCTGCAGTCATTTGAGATACTGTACAATTCTACTCTCACTTCCTGGGAAAAAAGAATGATTGCTATTCATTTTCGGTGGTCATTGTGAGAAATTTCCCCTGCATTTGGACTTTAATAGCATCGCACTTTATCTTTAATGCTGCAGCAGTCGGTAGCTGTCACATATGGAGACCAGAGCAGGTTTTATGTTTAATTAAACATTCTCAATTTAGCCTCGAGCCTAATCTCTGGTGCTTCCCGTACTTTAATTTAGAAAATAAAGCTTTTATGCAAATTTGAGTCAAACTGCTCTCCAACTCCTTTCTTTTTAGAAACTTTAACCAGAGTTAAGAAAGTTACACATCCAGGAGATGGCTGAAAGCCACATTTCCAAAAAAGATAATTCATGCATCTGCAAATTGTTTTACTATAGCAAATGGCTATGCTCATGTTCTGATATAACATGTCATGTTCTCCCTTGCTGTTTCCATACTGCTTCCCTGCATTTATCAGTTCTGTTTTACAGTCAAATGCTAAAATGCCTAATGGAGAGTCCATTTAATCTCCTCACCTTAGGATTTGACCCAACTCAAATGGATGAAGTGAAAACTTCCCCTCTCAGTTGGCTGAAGAATTTCAATATGAGTGAGTTTGGGCAGTCTTAATCCCTTTTGCAACACCAAATCCCAGAGCAGCAAAATAATTTATCAAAAACTAATGGACAGATGTAAACATTCATTGTAAAGGTTGCTGTAATACTGGCCTTATCTCCACAAGGCTGGAATGCAAAGAGTGGAAGTTTTGTTATAATTACATATAATGCTGATTAGAAACTATTTAGAGTACTGAATTCAGGATGAGAATGCATTTTAGTGAGGCCACTCCATTATGCTTCTTCAGCTGTACAACTGAATCTCCTCTGCTTTCTTTTCTTTCAGCTAAGATGTTACATTTCGATTCAC
>NC_057710.1:140967234-140984969 GCF_004010195.1 Chiloscyllium plagiosum | reverse complement strand
AGCATAATAGTGGTGAATGTAGCCTTTAGCTCCACATTTTAAGTTTTAAAGGTAGTGAGGCTGTGTGATATTTTATATTCCTGAGCTTTGCTTGATGCAGTTTTTTTGTAAAAAAAAACAGCATCAGCAAATTCCATCTTTTCAGTCAACTAGACTGACAGCCTCTAAAATACAGTTGCTCAAATGACAGATTCTTTGTAATCTCTCTTAAAAGGATAATGAAAGAGTGCTCCTTCCTGAGCACAACTCCACAACCAATCTGACACTAGAATAATTATTTAAATATAAATAATTTTAAAATGGTTATCAATCCAGAATCAAATCAGTTGCAGCAGTTTGTACAGCACAGTCAGAAAGATTCACTGTTTCATTTCTTTTAGAATAGTGATATATAATTTTAGCCAGATTTATTTTAATAACTGAAAGTTGTAAAATACAACATGCTGTTATTACCACATTCTGAAACTCCTCCAGGAAAACCCATCCAACCTAATCCCCACTGGAGTCCAGCCAAATGACCCAGGGTTTGCACTCTGTATTAATAGTTGCCCTTGAAAAGGAGTTCTATTACTTGAGGAAAGCAGTTGATCAGAACCAAAGGATGGAATGGCAAAGAATATTGCATTATCTTGACTAGATTCAGAACATACACCAAGCTCTCAAAATAGCTAGACAGCAAGTAACGTCATTAGGCAAAGTTTCACTCATTGCTGTTATTTCATTTGTCATTTTGCCTCTGTTCTAATAATTGGGGAATGGAACTTTTGTTGCACACAGTATGCATTTAACACCAGAATAGGGTTGTTCCCATTTGCCATTTTAAACTGCCGATGCATTAGCAGTCTTGTGACACTATGGAACAACCTTGACATCTGAACCAGAAGCTCCAGATATAAGACTGGCTCCAGGACCTGATGGCCAACAAACACAAATCCATAATCCAGCCAAACAGGTTGATTATCAATCTGAAAATCTAGTGGCAGGCAAGAGGGATTCTGTGTCAGTCATGGCTGGGTCAGTTGGCTAGATGGCTGTTGTGAAGCAGATTTGTGCTAAAAGCAGGAAACCTGATTCTCGGTCTATCTGGGATGGATTTAGTAGCTGCCATCTCATGTCACTCGTGCTGGATATTGCAATGCTGTGGATCAGACCTGCTATTGGACAGAAAATTACAAGATGACGATACCATAAGGTAAACCTTCTATGTGGATTTTTTTTCAATCCATTGATATGTGAATTCTTTACAAATATTAATTTAAAAATATAACTCCTTTCAAAGTGTGAATAAATATTTTAGTGTTACACACACACAGAATCAACAGATCATTGTACTTCAGTATTTTCACTACTTTCGTAGTACTTCATGGTTGAAATGTCAATTGTTGTTCTCTGCAGCTTTTCATAATGGGGAAGCTAATATTTTACTGAGAAGGAGGAATGCTGGTGCACTGGAGAGTTCTCTTAGATATGGAATCTGCCGATTATTTAACTGCATTCCTGCCATTATAAATGTTCAAACTAGAACACAGATTAATAACAGATGAGAAAGTTCATTTGGTACCAGGAGGCAACAGTCAAAGGACCATGGACAAAAGATTTCTATGCCATAAGGACGAGGGGAGGTTGGGACAAGGAAGTCCCAAAGGCTCCTTATGAATTCTGGTCATGTGGAGCTGAGGGGCTGGGGACATTCTTGTGTGGAATTACATTGGTCTCTTCTGGTAAGTTGACCATTCTTGCAGTGGTTTCCACAGCCAGGGAGAGCCAATGCAGGGTTCCCCTGGTTGTCAATTCAATATTCCATCACTGTGCTTTTGACACCACTGAGCTGTGACTTTTGAATATTAAGTCGGTATCCACCTGCCTTTTCTGGAAACCTTGTTCATGTCATAGTACACCAGCTCAACAATCACAGCGACTGGAGAAGGCACCAGTGTTAACAATTCCAGAGACTAGAGAAGGCTTCAGTTTTAACCCGTCCTCACTGCAGGAGGCGGCTTACATTTCTGGTTATTATATCTTGTGACATACAATTTAAGTATTTATGGTTAGCCCAGCCATGGAGGAGTAACTGTAATTTGTGATAATATTACTTAAAAAGTCTAGTTGGTAATTAGCTTTTATAATCAAAAACTTACTATCATTACTCTGTGGCCTGGAGTTGCTGAGATCTCCCACGTACATTCTTTGCGACTAGGATACTTATCTGGCCAGTTGGGACTGGTGATGGTACCAGTGGCACTGTAGATCTTGTGTTCACATTCAGCTGAGATAGAAAATAACATTATAGCTAAGGTCATGTTATATAATTGCATTACCAGCCTTTATTCAAGCCATCCCAAAAGAATCAAATATAAATACTGAGGTAGGTAATTATGAACATCTATAGAAAGTATTCAGACATCATGAGAGTAAACATTTATTAAGGAGCTCTAGATTGTTGTAAGCTTAATACATTGCACTACATTTAATATTTGTCTATGTTCTGTTCCAGCAGTCTGTCTGGCATAAAATAACTTAAAATATACTGAATTTTAAATCCCATAGGTCCATTTGCTTGACAGTATAGTGTTTGGTTCAATTAATGTTAGTGTGCAAGTTCTTAATGTGTTTATATCCCTGTTAGTTTAATAGAGATGCTAATGTTATCATCAAAACACTGAGCAAAGAAATTTGTTCACTGATGTTGGAAGAATTCAATTTCAAAGCATTAAATTATCCCCAGTTTATTGGTTTGTGTTACAGGCGATCAATGATTTTACTGAGGATACAATACTCAAAAAAGGGACTAATTCCAAATAGACCTAGGTGAACCTACTCAAGAAAAAGTGGTAAATTCAAATAGGCCTCAGTGAACATCAATGTAATCTTATATTGGTGATCTTAGGGTATATTTTATTTCCTTCATGTGTTTGGATTGGGTTTAACAATAAACCCATGCAGTAAGTAAGTATGTCTATAGATCACTTGAGCCAACTCTGCCTTCTCTAACTTCTGAGTTGGCCTTTCTGGTTACTATTCGAGACAAGCAGCCAGAAGGCTCAGTCTTTATCAATTAAAAAGGCGCTCATCCTGTGTGCCCAGAATGCACTTGGTAGCCCCACAGAACCATACGTCGGGGCGGGTTGGAAGCATGTCATGGTGCCACATTTCACCAGATGCTGCGATACTGTGCTGCCTAGTAAACATAGCTATTGAAATATCAGCTGTTAGGAATATCCATCCCTAAGCTCAGCTGTACATGGTGGGATATCTAAGCTGGTTATAATGGAGGGAACAATTAGACTCTCCTCTTCTTTGTTTGGGAAACATGATTCCTCCACTGTAGGAAAAGAAAATCTACCCTAAAACTGAAACAAAATCTGTTCTGATGAAAAGTCATCAGCCTGAAATATTAACCGTTTCTGTTCATTGGTGCTTGAATGACTTGGTATATCCACCATTTTTGTTTCATTTATGAAAAAAAATTCGCTTTGAAGGAAGATAATATTGCTACTTTTATAAGGCGACACTCCTGACATGCAGCCTCATCCATTCCATCCTCAATGCCTATTGTATCCCACATTTAAATTGCCATAATTAAAAGCAATGGGCTGAATTAAAGTGTTTGCTGTTTAGAGTACTGTGCAGTGTCTATTTGAATCTCATCTGTGGTCAGATATTGCTATCTAGGTCATCAATTGAGAATAAAGAGCATTGTACATGACTCTTCTTTAGAGATTCACGTTTTCAGCTCTCTGTGTCAAGCAAGAAGCTGGAAAACACTTTGAAAAGGTAACAATTATTTTAAAATTCAATCATGGGATGTGTCCATCATTGGCTGGGCCAGCATTTATTCCAAATTGCCCTTGAAGATGGTGGGAAGCTGCCTTCTTGACCTGGTGCAATCCATTTGATGTAGGTAGCTGCACAATGCTGTTAGGAAGGAAGCACCAGAATGGTGACTTGTCAACAATGATGGAACAGTGATGGAGTTCAAATTCAGGATGGTGCATGGCTTGGAGGGGAACTTGCAGGTCTGATGATGTCATACATCTACTGCACTTATACTTCTAGTAATATTGTTTTGATACACAAGGAAGTTCCTTGAATACAGTTAGATAATCTAATGCCTTTAATGGCCAGAACTCAAAATTACAGCTCAGGGGTCTCTTCTAATAAAAACAAATATACGATTAATTATTTTTCCAACATAAAGCATTAAAAGCTAATCCAGGCCATTTTATGGGGACCAGGATTATGCTTAGAACTGGTCCTGTTCATTGAGGTGAAGGTATGCAACAAACAAATTTGCTGCTGTCATTTCACTTCACAGATTTTAGCATCATGCTAAGCAGACCTTATTACACTGATTAATGATTTTCATACATTTATGATCCTTGATTCTGATATCTTTCATCTAAACAATTGGAAGCAACCCCTCAGCCTTTGCTTTTCCAGGATAAAAAAAAATTGCATTGTGGCATTGGAAGAAACATAATGTTGCTGCTTATGTGATGAAACCAAATACGGCTTATTTTTTTTCAGTTTTGCACTCCCAGCTGGGAGCCCCACCCACAGGGAATGTGTATTGGAAATTCAGCTGTGCACTGCAATTTATTTAACAGCTGTTATAATCCTTCTTGTTTCAGATGTGACAAAGCTGTGAATTAACCATTACCCAACACATTTCAAAGAACCTTGTCAAGACTTCTTCAATGTAAGTTTCAAACTACAGTTTTGTGTTTTCAAATGCTATGTTTAATCATTAGAAATGGTTGGGTAGAATTTCAATTTTGCAATGAAGCTGCTCGATTTCACATTTTATTACATCAAAGTTTATTATGAGTAGTTGTGGTTGAAATGATGTGTTTAAATGAACGTGAATAGTAACCACTGAGGCCTCATTAAAATTTTCAAATACACACATTTAAATACATTGAGATGTTCCTTATTACTGCCCTGGTGTATGTTAAGAAAGAAATTTAGCACGTAAATTTAAACCAATATTTTTCATCATTTTTATATTAAGAGGCAAAAAAAAGATTTGTTTCAAAATAATTCATCTTAGGAACTCAAATTCCACAAAGGTACTGAATGACAGAAAATTCCTAATAAAATTATAAAAATCCTGCTAACTCCACAGGCCCATCAGTGAATCGCAGTTGCTGAAGACATTCTTCTAAGTAATTTCAATCGGAACACAAATTGGCTCCTGAAACAAGCAATTAGTAGCTGCATCACAGTTCTGTTTTGTAAACTGTAAAATTGGGCAAATGAGCATAGGATATTTGTAGAGTCACTTGTCAACATCTTTTAAAGTTGTGAAATTTAACTCTACATATTCAAATGTCAACATCACAATGATGAGGTTGAAGTAGAGAAAACCACTTGGTTGTTCTATCATTATACTGAAACAGCTTCTTAATATATACTCTTTCAAAGAAAGTTGTGTTCAACTGCATTCAGGTTTCTAACACCACACCAACATCAAGCATAATTTAGAGGTGCCGGTGTTGGACTGGGGTGTACAAAGTTAAAAATCGCACAACACCAGGTTATAGTCCAACAGGTTTAATTGGAAGCAACACTAAGCTTTCGGAGCGTCGCTCCTTCATCAGGCGCTCTGAAAGCTAGTGCTTCCAATTAAACCTGTTGGACTATAACCTAGTGATGTGCGATTTTTAACTTTGAACATCAAGCATTATATTCAACTACATGACAACATTTTTTTTAGTGCTTATTCAAGTGATTCTGCAAACAGTTGGTCAGTATCCTCAACGTGATATGCATTATTCTATGATGCAAGGAACTGTCAAGCACATAGAAAAGACTGCCCTACATATCATTAGTTTCTTTTTGGGTTAAGTACATTTTTTTTGCCCAAAAAGAATCAAAACAACACATACCTTCTTTGCAGTCATGTTTGTTTTCATGTAGTACAAATCCATTTCGACACTGACACACATAACTGCCGACTGTATTGATGCACTCATGCTGACAGCCACCGTTGTCTTTGGAACACTCATCCTTATCTATGAAGAGGTCAAAGAGAGAGATCATGCAATATATACTTGTGCGATGCTAGCCTTAAGCATTTAGGTAAGAATGAATGTACGACACTATGTTTGCCCTGAAGAGGGTAAACTAAAGCACAGGGCTTGCTGCCCATGGCACATCTTTTGCTTTAGCTATATCCATTCATTACAAAGCTTGCACTTTCACCTACAATTGTTAATCCATCAAGCAAGCATGGAAAGCAGCTTTTGGATATGACAATAGCTCCAAGCTGTTTATAGTTTCCTTAGTAAAGGAAAGCTCAGCTCTGCTTGTTGAAACCATCTGTATTTTTTTTGAAATGCTGGACAATGCACTAGACTCAAATGAATCTGTACATTTCAGAAAGACACACAACAAGCCAACAATGCTTAAGAAATAACAAGAAAGAACATTTTGTCCATTTCAAAAAGAACTACCAATTGAGGTAACATTTTAGCGAGTGACTTTGCTTGCTTAAACAAATTCCCTTTAAAGTATAGATCTGTGTTAGAGGTGAAGCAAAGATTAGCACAGAAGATCTAACCCCTGGAGTCTGTATACAACAGCTACAAAACTCACTGCAGGGGAGAAAAGCCAAAATTGTATTAGCAGCCATTCCAGTGAGTGGCAGTCAATTCTCATCATTCTATGTGAGCTGTCATATCAGGTAAGAGATGGGTCATCCATTCAGTCAAAACTGGCAGACTGTTTCTGACACTTGCAGATCTATGCTGTAATATAAAGTGAGAGGTGCAGCTGACTCCAAACTACTAAAACAAATGACAGCATTTGAGCAAAGAAAAATAAAATTCTCAGGATCTTAAATTTGCTCAACAATCAAACATATACATATAAGGAAAGAAAATGAGTGCATCAAACTTTATGATCATTAATATATTGACAATTTCATCTTATAACATTAATAATAAATTATTCATAGAGGAATGCATAAAGAAAATTTATGAAAAATGACTCAATTTTTCAAAAACACAAAATGAAATGAATTTGGCACAAAAAATATAATATGAAACAAAAATACACTAAATCAGCAATCTTGCTTATTGCTATCTGACAAGTGCAATATGAAAACAGCTAAACATATTGCACACCGAAGTGGGAACAAAATATGCATACATTCAGTGTAGGAGGATTAAATTGATTATCAGGAGGGGAATAAATACACTCTGCTGTTGAAAAGAAATCAGTCTTCCAGTTTTGAATGGATGTGTCAGTCCCAACATACAGTAAGATCCAGCTGAAAACTATGTTAGATGCCAACCAGAGGACATGTGGTCATACCTCTGAGACTCTCAGAGGTCACCAGTCTGTCAATAATACGTACTCGACTGGAAGGGGAAACCTGCATCAAGTTCTTGCAAGATTCAAAAACAAAAATTCTCTCTTTGCATGGTGCTTCATTGTCTGTGAAAGAAAATGTACCAAGATGGCACCACAGATGAATGTATACCGATTGTTCTAAGTTTATTATTTCATCTGAAACCAGGATTCAATAATTCATTTTTTTTTCCTTCTAAAACCTCTGACTAAATGAGCAATAGCAATATTTGTTTTACATCTGTGAATTAAGATTACTTGGGAATATGTTATTAAATGTTAATTTTACAAAGTAGACGACATTATCATGATTTGACAAATAGAACATTACATCTATACATTATACACATAAATTTCTAACATTTTATTGAACAGCAGAAAAATTACCATAGCCACGGAATTATTGGTGATGATATCAGGAGACAAACATGTAAAACATATAATATTCTCCAGCTTGTTATTTTTGAGCAGACTTTAACCATTTTTTGAAAATGGGTTAATTACTTGGTAATACAGCACACAAAAGTGCAAGGATGTCAAGAGCTTATCTAATGGGAAATCACAGATAAAAGAGAGTTTCATTGCTTGAACCACCTAGAAGAGCACAGGAAGAACAGTATGCACCTTAACAATTTAAAGCCTGTACTGACATTCAGTAAGATCATGAAGATACATGATCCAACACTATATATCTGCCTCTGTTTAATATTCTTTAATAGACCGAGTTAGCAAAAAATCTATTCATCTTAGTTTTAAACTTAATAATGGATGACATCAGTTGCTATTTGTGGAAGACAATTCCAAACCTCTACCATTCTTTTTTAATCAAATCATTCCCTCAACCTTTAAAATTCCGGAGAGTACAACCTTCTGTAATCTTTCCTCATAATTTAACCGTGAATCCAAGAATCATCTGGTATATCTGTGCTGCACTTCCATCAAGGCAGAAATATTCCTCAATATATCTTTTAATACTTAGTATAACATACATCATAGGATATGATGTTCTAAATTTTAATTTTGACTGGCATTTGTAAGGATATAATGAGAATCTTTTGTTGATCTAAGTGCATTGAAGGATTCCATACAACAACTGGTTTTAGTTAGCGAGTGTCTTCCATTTGAACTGCAGCTTATTATTTTTTTTTAAATCAATTTGAAAAGTCATCTGCTTTGTTTGACAAAAAAAGTTTTGAAACATATTGCAGCACTGTTTTTCTTGCAATAGCAATCTTTAACAACTTTAAATCAGAAAATGTTCTCTTGGTGATACTAGCGGATTAATGCTAAACACACTGGTATCAATTTCCTCCCCCTGCCATGATATAGAGATGCCAGAGACTGGGGTGTACAAAGTTAAAAATCACACAGCACCAGGTTATAGTCCAACAGGTTTATTTGGAAGCACTAGCTTTTGGAGCGCTGCTCCTTCATCAGGTGGTTGTGTCAGATGAAGGAGCAGCGCTCCGAAAGCTAGTGCTTCCAAATGAACCTGTTATACTATAACCTGGTGTTGGGTGATTTTTAACTCTCCCTGCCATTCCACCACCAGCAGACACTCTGTGATCAGATTCAAGAAAGGGAATGCTGGTCAGTTTTCGCTCCGCTAGCCCATTAGACAGTAAATCCATTTGTATAGTTCCTATCAGCACCTCATTGTAATCAGGTAACCAGTACATGACCCGATCCATCAGAGCCTCATGAATGAGGTACTTGGCCCTGATACCTCACAGAAAATTGAGACAGCTCCATTATGTAGTTAAATTTCCAACGAACTGACCAACTATCCTGAAACTTGATATTGGCACCATGCAATGGATCTTCCCCCATGATGCACCACCCAATAATTTGAGCTATCTTAGTGAACTCCTCAGTGTCCTTTAGAATGGCACAGACCAGTTCACCTGGGCTGCTGCTACACACACACTTTACATCTTGTTCGCCACTCGAATATTCCTTAGTGTAACATTTTACCCTCTGGTGGTGGAAATCCCCTCTACATAAGGGTCCACCCTTTCTCCATTAGGGATCTGGAGTGGAGAGTTGCATGCAGCAGTCCCCAGTAATCCCTGGTTAAGTAAGTAGCTCTGGTGCTAGGCCACATGTAGCTTCTGAGGCCTGGATGAAACAGTACTCCATATTTATGTTGAACGTTTTCATTTGCAGTCCCTCTTCAGTGTTTTTTTTGACAGGGCTTCTCCTCAATATTTGGTTGCACTCCAGCCTTATGATCCTGTTCCACAGGCACCTTGTGCAAGGAGGTCAGAGGGTCTCTTCATGGGTCTGTTCCTGGCCTGACCAAAGTGGCCATAATCAGGTTCCAGGAATCAGGCTGTGGAGGGGTGCATTGTACTTAACTCTCTGCCCCTCTTCTGCAATTACAACCATGCTTGCGGAGAGGGAGCATGCAGGTTCTCAACAGCACAATAAAGGCCTTTAGAGACCAATGGGTACCATATGGGCTGGGGTGCATCATCACACATTTAATGTTACTTTGAATTAATAAGTTTCTGTTAATCATTAATTTGCATTTTCATTACAGTGCTCGATCAGGGGCTGCTTAGCCATTCATCTTAATTTATGTTTAAAAGAACAGAACTTGTGATCTTCCCACATTATACAGCCCAGTGAGTGGTGCATCTGTTAAGTCTATTGAGGGCAAGTTTGTTTTCATTATCAGTCTCAATTCAGTGCACCTTTCATTATGTTTTTTCTACGCCATACATGATAATTTGTGACAACACGAAACACCATTAAACCACCTCATTTGTAGTAAAGTGAACTTGTTTCTTGTTCGATAATTGATTGCAGACCATCTACTTCACCTATTCACACATGCTGACTAGAGAAGTGAAAGCAAAACTGACCTGGAAAGTGATTAGGTGATTGTTGGATACCTAAGACAGTGGCTTAATTAGAGTTTACATTTAGCTATTGACATGTGAGGTGATGGGCAAACTGCAACACGGCCGTGAGTGTTGTGTTGTGCAATTTAATAAGTTGGACTATTTGAAAGGAATTTGTGCCATTAGCATAAAAGGAGAAAATCCACGTGGTTGGCCAGGAGCCAAATGTCTATCATAAGCAGAGTAAGAAGGAAATTAACATATTAAAGTGATAATCTAGGGCTTCGTCAATTGCTTTCTCTCCTCAAGTCACTTAATGTCTGAATTCTGATAAAATTATGTCAAACACTAATATATTTAAGTTTTCTAATGATACAAAGTTAAGTAGGAACACAAGCTGTGAGGTGGACACAAAGGAGCTACAAAGAGAGTTTTGGCAGGTGAAGCAAGTGGCTAACAAGATGCAGATAATAAGTGTAACCTTATTAACTTTGGCTGTTAAACTTAAAAAGCAGAATAATTTCCAAAAAAGTTTGAAACTTGTACAAGTTGATGTTCAGAGGGCTTTAGATGTATTTGTACAAGGGGTACAAAATCACCATAAAGGTACAAAGTTAAAAATCACACAACACCAGGTTGTGGTCTAACAAGTTTAATTGGATGCACACTAGCTTTCGGAGCGACGCTCCTTCATCAGGTGATTGTGGAGGGCTCGATCGTAACACAGAATTTATAGCAAAAATTTGTACTTGAAGCATGATGCCACTTTATGGACAAATTGTCATGATTGGAAACAAGCTGCTCCTAGTCAATAATATAAACGTTCCTGCTCTTTAAAGAGAGCTTCAGAGTGCCTTTGAAGCATTTCATTCATTCTCCTTCAAACACTGACCATCTGAGAGTTGAGAGAATAGGACTGGAGAGAGCAGATGCCTTTTAGCCATCTGACAACATCTAGACCAATGTAATTGGTTCAACAGCTGTTTTGTTTGAACGCTTGTGAAGCCGGTTTCAAGAAGGACACTAGCATTTTGTTTGATAGTTCTCCCATTGAATCGGGGGGGGGGGGGGGGTGGCAAAGGCATTACTGATGGAATTTCTCTAGCTCTCTTATGTGTTGCTGACACGCAATCAAGGTCTTACTGCAGTACAGAGGAGTGATGGTAACAACTGCTCTGTACACTAGATGTCAGATTTTCATCAGAACAGACAGCGCTACTGAAAAAGCCAGACACCAGGAATCTCAAGTTCTGGTCCCAAACCTGATATTCCTAATTTCTGCAGGAAAAGGTTTAGGGGCTGAACATAATTCGCAAATGCGTGGTACCTGAAGGCAATTGGCCTTTTAGACAATCAGTTACCTCCAAATGAATTAGCTTTTGGAGTTCCTGGATTGTGGAATCTAGAATATGGAGGTTAGACCAGGTAACTGCAGTTCTGTTCTCAGCGCATTGTTTTTAGTGAGATAAGGTGCCCCCTGCTTTGGATCTGATCCTTGGATACATTTGGTGATAATGGAGATTTTTATTAGGAGGCATGGAGAAGTCAGGGATTCAAAACTAGTTTGGCTTGAGGAACTGGATTTTGACTGAGAATGACCAGCCAGATCAAAAAGAGTCAGCAAAGCAGTAAATTAAAGTAGTTTTGCTGTTGAAACAAAACTGCAGAATCTGTATTGTTAAGAATGCAAATCCAAATTTGAGGTGAGCAGATCGAGTGTGCAATACATTAATAAAAGATGAAGCAAAAACCATGCAAGAAATCACAAATAAAAGTCAGAGAGCTACAAGCAGAACAAACTTAAAATCCAGAATAGCCTCAAAGATTCTCCATGTCCACCATTACAGCTTTGTTGAAAATCTGGCAGAAAGCAGCTCCAAGGAAATATTTGTTTAAAGAGAAGCGGCGGGGGGGGGGGGGGGGAGGAGGAACCGAAAGCAGATTCAAGATATTTACAAAATGAAAATGAGTTAGATTCATATTTAGGTATTTTGTTTTGATAAAAGATAATTTATTAGGAAATAAAGCTCAAAAGAGATTGTTTATGAATTTGTATTCCTGGAATGGGAATTCATTAATGGCCCCCCCACCATCCTCTTGATTTCTCCATGATGTTTCACAGCAGGTTTTTTTTTGTAAGCATACCTCATAGACCCCAGAAATACAACTGAGTCTTAATGGGACACAAACCAGAAATAATACATTGTAGTAATTCATACATTTTAAATACCCAATTTAAGTATATCATACAGAAGCAAAAAGAGCACTTGAAATAATTATCCTTATTATGAGAAGGTTTCATTGTGCAATGTATTATTGGTGTGGGAGAGGGAGAGAAACCTGTTCCCAGGTTTCTGCTAACATTGCTTAAAAAAATGCGTACAATGACAGAAAAAGACCTTCCTTTTGTTGGTTGTTTCTTCCAGATCTTCACGGTGAGCTGTGGTAGATTATCTACCACTGTTTCAAGAAAAGTACACTGAAGCAGCAAAGTGCTGAGTTACTATTTTGTCTGTTTAAAACACAAATCAATGTTTTGGAACTTCTCTATAATCTATTAGAAAATATTTTCATCTAAAGCTACGGTAATGAGGCTACAAGTTAGTGCATTATTCTTCTATGAACATCAACATACAATTAATTGGGATGGTGGAATTCCTCTCATCACTCTTCTCAATTTACGACTTTATACGCTCAAACACAATTAGAGTGCCATAAACCACTGTAACCAAATTTCAGGTTTGAGATTATGAGTTAATCATTAGCCTGGCAGCTTGCATTATCACTTGAACATCTTGATTGCAAATGTGCGACTCAACAATATTTTGCCGAGACACTATCTAATTAACATACCTGAAAAGAAATGGGCCTTGAATCCTTTCTTTGAAACAGTGTTGTCAGATTTGAATTCAACTCTCATATTATTGTATTGAGATGTTATAACTTCAGGCACTTCAGTACCACAAAACTTCCCGTGAAGCTTGGAATCAGATGAAAGGCCACTGCGGATCTCAACAAAATCATATTTGCATATCTGGTAAAAGCCAAACAGATAACTTCAATTACATGAGTCATACATGTGAATATCTCCCAAGTCTGCTTTGCATCATTGCTGCTTTAAATTTGTTCAACATTGCTTTGGCATGTTGATCAAGTGTGGAAAACTAAAGAATACATTTTCGAGATCTTTTGATGTGATTTATCTTGTGCAATTGGTAACTCACGAGCAAGGAGGTAACAGCCACAAGTGGAACATGAATCTTTTCTCACAGAAATTTTTAACATGTTGTACTTCATCAAAAAATTGCATTTAATATTAATCAATCAAGGAACAAGATTATGTTTATCAGATGAAACAGACAAAAAATTGACTTAAATGGATGATGCTAATTACATACATCAGAGAGATAGGCCATCTGGCTCAAGCAGTCCATGTCCATTTGGACACTGATCTGTCAGAAGCATTTCACCTCATTATCATGACTGTAGCACAGGTTCAAGTGTCTGCTTTGTTGGCTGTCTGACTCTTGACATATGCCTCTGTGGTCAGGAAGAGAGGCTGGTAAGGGTGGGGCTAATATCATGTCGTACAACAACTTGCTGTCCCTAAAAAAGTCTGTCCCTCCGAAAGGAATGTTGCACTGTATATTATGGCTGCAAGTAAAGATGTGGAAAATTGAACACTATGGCAAGGAGTGTGTTCCGGTCCAAAGGATGTGATTTGGTGAAAGTGCAAAGTCATGGTTCTCCTAGTTCATGACTTTACAGAAGGCAGGCAGTTTCTCAAGACAATCTACAGAAGACAGTGACAGAAGATAGTCATGGAGGTCAATTCCTGTCATCTGGATGCAAGGATCTGTCAGCAATGCCACAATAAATTCCAATGATCTCAAGTGGGATGACACTTTCGTATAATGTTTCCTTCCCACCACACCACAAACCCCTCAAAATGTTCAATCAACACACTCCCATCAATCTCGCAGCTACAGCAGTTCAAGATGGCAATTCATCACCACCTTCTCAAGAGCAATTTGGGATGGACAACCCATGATAAAATATATTTTAAAAACATTCTGCCTTTCAGGACTCATGGCAAACATCCATCTAACTGTCACACGTTCACCAGTCACACAACCCTTAGAACAACTTCCACAATTTCTACATACCTCTTGTTATTCAACTATAGCTGCCACAGCACCACATGCTCACTGAAAATTTGTCCACTTTCTTGGAGGTCAGGACAACACAATACAAACAGAGAAAAGCTGGTAGAAATACAAGAAAACCTGCATCTCCTGAATCCTCTGGAGGAAACAGGTTTGCACATCATGGGATTGACGCCATTGCAGACAGTATTACAGAGATTAAATTTCCATTCTGTGTCTTTTTCTGATTTTATTCCAGTGCAACAGAGGGCAGTTTAGACTTTATTTTGTTTGTAGGGTGGAAACTGAATACTTGTACCATATATGCTTTATGCTAACCTCAACTACCATACTTAGATTCAAAGAAACCAATAAACTGCAGATACTGGAAATCAAAAACAAAATTTGAAATTGCAGGAAAGAACTAAAAGAAATCTGGCAGCATCTGTGGAGAGAAAGCAGAGCCAGCATTCATCAGCATGGTTCATCAGTTCTGAAGAAGGGTCCAAAATGTTGACTCTGCTTTCTCTCCACAGATGCTATCAGACCTAGTAAGATTTTTAGGCTTTTATGATTTTGTACCACACTTAGATATTACTTCTTTGTATCTCTGGGCTAAGAGTATCTACACAAACATTATTAGACAGTACCAGTCTTCCTAAATAATTATTTTCTGACTTTAAGACTCTGTAGCTCATCCTCATATCTCTCTCCCTTTTCAACATTGCGACACTCAATGTCCATTTATACATTACAAGATATTGAATACAGCTCTCTAGTGTACTGTTTGAGACATGTTTCTTTGTAATTTTTCTTTTCTCTACTGATTTTTTTTGTTGAAACACCGTGCTTTCAGAGTAATATCATTGGTTATATCATCTTTTGCACCCAGATTTTTCTCTTTCTTGATTTAATCACAGCAACTTTATTATCAAATCATAGAATCACTACAGTGTGGAAGCAGGCCATTCAGCCCACTGAGTCCACACCAACCCTCCAAGAAGCATCCCACTCAGACCCAACCTCGATCCTATCTGTGTAACGCTGGTAATCCACCTAGCCTGCAGATCCCTGGACACTGTGGCAAATTTAGAATGGTAAATCCACCTAATATGTACATTTTTGGATTGTGGGAGAAAGCTGGAGCACCCGGAGTAAACCCATGAAGGGGGCGAATGTGCAAACTCCACACAGACAGTTGCGCGGGGGTGGAATTGAATCTAGGTCCCTGATGCTGTGAGGCAGCAGTGCTAACCACTGAGCCACCATGCCACCCAACATCTTTGTTATCATCACCCTCCACTCAACTGCTCCCACACTCCAAAGCTCTCAGGCCTGGAATTCTAGTTAGACATCCTTATCCAGGTCACCTGATGTGCACATGAGGGTGATAGTTCTCAACCATTCCTGAAAATTTTGTACAATTCTGTCAGTTTTCAATGCAGAATGGACAGCTCTTTTCAATAATCATTTTGGTCTCACTTCTTGGCTCAAGTAAGATCAACTTTACTTCTAATTATACATGATCTCATTTGATCGGTTCTCTCTTGACTGTTACTCTGATTTTCTGTCTTTTCTGACATAGCTTCAGTGTGCTTTTGACACGTACCTAAAATTATACTACTTTTGGTGACGGAGTTTCTCCAATTCATAGCCTTTCATGACGGCAAGAAGGTGATGTTTGGCTTGAGAATATATTTTAATAGCGATACGTATGCTTCCGGTTCCCCATTTGGATGGTGTTACTGTAAAGCTGAGTAATGCTAATTGCTGACACGGAGACACTACTTCCTAGTATGCTAGTGTAATGTGATTCTGTAGTTCTAAAACTGCTCCTTCCAGAGTTTGCATTTTTGATCATGTTATGAGTCACCTACAACTTCAAATGGTTGCGGCAATAATACCTCCACTGTAGTTACCAAACTTAATCAAATACTCTGCCCCAGTGACCTGGGCGATGATCTGGAGTTGTTCCTTCTTTTGACTGTGGTATTTTAATTAAGTATGTTTGCTCTTTAAACTTTTCCTGATCTGTTGATTTGACTTCAAATTGATTCTACCCCATGCCACCCACCCTAGAACTTTTCTGCCTTGCTGCCTTAATGTTCAAAGTGTTCTGAGTTGTTCTCTGGTCTTTTGTATGTTAAGCCTTTTCAGCTTCTGCCCTGGCTCTCGAAGTGTTTCCACTTCATTGCTGCACCTCTTGAACTGAGATGCGACTTCAGATTCTGGTCCAAGAATGGTCTCCCTTACTGCCACCATATTTTATTCCATGCTTTATGCAACCCTAACTATTAATATAGTTAGACACATCTCCTTGGTATCTCTGAATTGTGGGTGTTTATGCACATACTGGCTTTACTAGGCTACCCCTCTTCTACATCCTAATTCCTTGTTACACTAGAGTAAGGCTATCTTACTCTCTTCAGCAGTGTAACACACTTCCTTTACATCTATAAATTACAGTTACCGAATACAGCTCTCCACTGTAGGATTTAAGATGTCTCTTTTTACAGGTTGCTTCTCACTAGGGTCTGGTCTCTCCTCCTCACTTCTCTGCTGATTCAGAGCAACATCATCCATTACAGTTTCAAGATTTGCACATCCTACAATAAATACTCACTACAAACATATGATAAAGGAAACATTTTCAACTTATATATACAGATATATTGCATTTCATAGGATCTTATATAATTTAAAATGATCTGAAACAAATAGCCTTGATTTTACCTTTTTTGGCACACCAAGTGGACCGCTCTGACACAAATTAGAACTGACTGGCAGCAATATTACAAAACTGCATTCTTACATCTGCTTTTATTTTAATTTGATTATTTATCTGATGTGCTACAAATGTTACCTGACTTTGTAAGCAATTTACTTGTTTGCATACTTTTTGTGATCAATATATTTTTCTTTACAAATATTGTATCATACAAAATAACATTTGATTTTTGTGAAGCTCAGTCAAATAAAGTCGTAATTTTCTGTAAGTAAAATGTTCTTTCAGTTTAATTTTAATATCTATTATAAATTGTTCCATCTATTAAAGAAAACCAGCTCATTCTGAAGTGTAATGTGCTTTCATGCACACTGGTAAAACTCTTGAAAAGTTTAGAAAGTAGATTTTAATGTTCATACATGGGAGGAAAGATTATAACCACAAAACTTGACTCCTCAGTACCCGGTTTCCAAGAGTGCTGTTCTGATGCACAGGCACACATACTCTGATGCCACGATAACGACGGCTTTTACATACATGCAGAGGGAATCTAACAAGATCCACAAGGATCGGTGCTGGGTCCATGACTTTTCACCATTTCTATAAATGATTTGGATGTGAGCATAAGTTTGCAGATGACACCAAAATTGGAGGTGTAGTGGACAG
>NC_057710.1:140940091-140967123 GCF_004010195.1 Chiloscyllium plagiosum | reverse complement strand
TTGTGAAACTTGAAAGGGTTCAGAAAAGATTTACAATGATGTTGCCAGGATTGGACGATTTGAGCAATAGGGAGAGGTTGAATAGGCTGGGGCTGATTTCCCTGCAGCGTCAGAGGCTGAGGGAAAACCTTATAAAGGATTATAAAATCATGAGGGGCATGGATAGGATAAAGAGACAAAGTCTTTTCCCTGGGGTGGGGGAGTCCAGAACTAGAGGACATAAGTTCAGGGTGAGAGGGGAAAGATATAAAAGAGACCTAAGGGGCAACTTTTTCACGCAGAGGGTGGTATGTGTACAGAATGTGCTGCCAGAGGAAGTGGTGGAGGCTGGTACAATTGCAACATTTAAAATGCATCTGGATGAGTATATGAATAGGAAGGAGATGCCGGCGTTGGACTGGGGTGTACAAAGTTAAAATTCACACAACACCAGGTTATAGTCCACCAGGTTTAATTGGAAGCACACTAGCTTTCGGAGTGACGCTCCTTCATCAGGTGATAGTGGAGGGCTCGGTCGTAACACAGAATTTATAGCAAAAATTTGCAGTGTGATGTAACTGAAATTATACATTGAAGAATTGATTGTCTGTTAAGCCTTTCATCTGTTAGAATACAGTAGTAGTTTCACTTCTTTCATGTGTAAATCACAAAACCATTTTTTTTAAAGTTTCATTCTCGGGTTAGCTGTTAACAATGGTCATAGCTAGACAATATGTTGAAGGTGAGGGTTTGGAGGGATATGGGCCGGGTGCTGTCAGGTGGGACTAAATTGGGTTGGGATATCTGGTCGGCATGGACGGGTTGGACCGAAGGGTCTGTTTCCATGCTGTACATCTCTATGACTCGAAGAGTGTGAACATTGTATCGACCATGATACAAACAGTGTGCAAAGTGGGTTTGATGTTAGTGCTACCATGCCTCAACTTACACCCTCTCTTAACCTTATACAGCTCAACACAAATTCAACAAAAAGAAGAATCTTATCAGTATGATTTAAAGAGATCCTTAAATAATTAGAGGTTAGTTGTTGATTAGTTTTGATGAGCTGCTGTTTTGATCATAGATCAGTCCGGTACTTCCTAGTTGTTTAACGTTCTTGTTTGTGTTTCACCGATCTACTTCCATTAGCCTGAAGCAGCTCAATTAGAACCTACTGAAGGCTAGAAAGCAAGTGGGTGAGGTTCCTGCCTACAATCCTCAGCGCTCCATCAGAGCTGTCTGATATTGTAAGCAGCATTACTTTAAGACAATATTTCTGACCCTATCGCAGGAGGAGGTCCCACCTCAGAAAGCTGTCTGCCTGTTGGATGTCTGGCAGCTTTGATGTTGCAGCAGCACCAGCTCAGAGGGGTGACAAATACTAGGACTACAGACACCTCTCTCCCCCCCACAACATGAAGCCCAATTAAGTTGAGGGTTGGGGGCCCTCAGCGTGGAGGGTCTGATACAACTAGGAAAGCAACTGTCATGCAATGACTTGCAGTGACAATGCATCTCTCCTTTCAGAGGCACATGCGTAACTTTCCTGGTCTCTGAAAATATTGTGCCTGTCGGTCAGATTTACAGTCACATATTCCTCATGCTGGCAACACCATAAATATTTCAATAAGCAAGCAACACGTGGTTGAAAGCAACCCAAACATCACAATACCCATGCGTGCTTTTGAGGCCTATCTAATTCCATAGCTTTCATTTTTAGGGCAATCAGCCATATGCTGATGCTGGTAAGAGTAAGGTTTGCTGCTTGACCAAAGTATGGCACCATAGCAGTACTTGCTATTTTGCAAAATTAAATATTTTTAGACAAGAGGTGCAATGATTAATGGGCATCATGTGTTTCAATAAGAAAATTTGGTTAAAGAGAAAGGAAACAGACCTATCTAATCTAAGATTTGAAATAAACACATACAGGAATGCAATCCATCCTTTCTTTTAGTCAGATATCAATCATTGCACCATCCCTGCATGATCTCAATTCTTGCATAATTCCAGATATAAAATAACAGGGAGATGAATGATAAAGTGGTAAATAAATAACACGGGCATCTCCTTAAAATCTTTGTGGGCATGATAAAGTAAAAACAGATGTGGATAACAAGTTGGCATTAATAGCTGTCAAGTGGCTTGAAAAATAATGACCATTTCCTTGGTATAACATACCATACAAATTTAAGTGCCTTGCATATGTATATAATTATTTCCTTTGTCTGATGTATTCTGACTCTGCCAGTTATTTTCTGATTTGGAGATGCCGGTGTTGGACTGGGGTGTACAAAGTTAAAAATCACACAACACCAGGTTATAGTCCAACAGGTTTAATTGGAAGCACATTAGCTTTCGGAGCGATGCTCCTTCATCAGGTGGTAGTGGAGGGCTCAATCCTAACACAGAATTTATAGCAAAAATTTACAGTGTGATGTAACTGAAATTATACATTGAAAAATCGATTGTCTGTTAAGCCTTTCAGAGATAGTTTCACTTCTTTCATGTGTAAATCACAAAACCTTTTTTTTAAAAAAGTTGCATTCTCGGGTTAGCTGTTAACAATAGTGATAGATCGACAATATGTTGAAGGTGTTGGCCCTCTGTGTTCTCTGTCTATGCCATGATGTTTAGATTGATTCTAATCTAAAAAGTGAGATAACAGAGTTTTACATAAATTCATGCAGTTTTTGAGCTCAGAGTTCTACATGAATGCAGGCAGTTATTTTCTGTACAGATTTTATGTTACAATTGTTAAACCTGCATTTCAATTTTCTCTTTCCCCAGTGACCAAACGTTTTGTCATTCACCTTTCTAACTGGTTATTTTTTGATATTTTACTATTCCTGCTATTCAACAATTATACTGCATGAAATAGTTTTCCCTCAAAGTTTCTCTCCTATCATCTTTGAGCAAAAAAACAGCTTAACATTTAACCACAGTGACAATTCCCCATCGCTCCACTATAATTTCACAAAATTAACAAAAATAGTTTATATGACAAGAATGCAACCATAAACTTGGTTCCAACACTTTTCCCACTTTCAGAAATGACACATGCATCTCAATCAATGTGCTACAATCAACAATCCATGTTGATTCAACTATTTCATGTCCTTGAGTCTTTCTTTATCTGGCTCACTTCTTATCACCAGTTCCCCAACAAACAACATAAATGTAGGGTGAATTATTTGCAGCAGTGAACAAAAGAAGACAATCATAAAAAAGGAGAATTAGAAGTGAAAGAATCAAGCAAAGGAAAAAACAGTGGCACGCACAGAACTTTGCAGACACAGGAAAGAAAACAACCAGTAACACTGGTGGATGCAAAGAGATTGGGGGAGAGAGGGAGAGAGAGAGAGAGAGAGAGAGAGATTGTGAGAGTCTATTGACAGCAGAAAGAAAGAGAACTTTCTTTGGGAAATGGAGCAAACAAGGACAACTCCCCTTCCCTCCCCATTATAAATTGTCAATCAATGTTTCTCATATTAGAAGGTTGCATTTTGAAATAATTTTTGAAGGGTTTGTTGTGGACATTAATACCCCATTGATGCAAAAATACACAAGGCCTGATAAATGGTAGGTTGGGAGAATGAATCTATTTAGGAGGGAGACAATAGGAGGAAGAGTTATGGTTAAGTCGTTGAAACGAGGAAAAAAGATTTCTATGCTTCATTCGTGGAGTGCAGAGGAATCAAACCACAACTTGGTGAAGGGAAAGAGAGAAATTATGCAGTATGTGTTTATTGGGTCTAAATGATAAAACAATAAATCCTATACTTGCCACTGGCAAGAACAGTTGAGGCAAACTGGCTACTCTTACTGGCTACTGTCGTCAGATAAGATGTGGTAGAGTGTTTTTTTTTCACCTCTCAGTTAACCACAGCAAACATTTTAAAAGAATGCATTTGTCAATCTAATAAGTATCTACCTACTTAAGTGCTATGACTGCAAAAGACACCTGGACAAGTTTTTTTTGTAAATTTAAGGAAAACAAAATAACACACTATAGATTAACAATAATACAAAAATATTCCAAACCAGATATGCATCCGAGAGATTCTCACAATATTCAAACAGAAGGAAAGAATGAAGGTAAAGTAAAATATGAAATACATACAAAAGAAAGTCAATCATAGACAGATCCCAGATTGATACATTCAATGGTTTCAGGCCTTGTTCAGTGATTTTTCCAGATTCTAAGCAGAGACAATTTATAGTCTTGATGGACAACTGGACTTTTTCTCTGGGGTAAACTGTTGTTTGGTTGATAAAGGTTATGCAAACGTTCAGCCATTTCAGAGCTGTTATTGAGGTCATTTAAAAATACTGTCGTCAGTCTTTTTAGAATATATCCTGTGATTCAATACATCATAAATAAAGTCAGAATTTATATAATCTATTGATTTATAACACCTCTCCACCAAGGGTGAATGAAATGTTGCAGGCTCAGAAAAAAAAGAGATAGATACACATTCATTTGCAAACACATTCACAAGTACCTCAGACACAGTGTCTGCATTCTGTAGTCTGAAATCAGCCTCCCTCTGTCCATAGTTTTTAGAATGATTTTGCGCCAATTCAACCCTACAAAGATGCCCACAATCACATTACTATTTTCCTGTAATTTTCAAGTGAAATTATTCTCATAGCAGGTTCTATTAACACAGCCTTGAATTGTATGCTTTGGACTTCTCCACAAATGTAATCGGCTATAATCCATATCGATTAAGGTTTCTCTATCTCTGGTGCTTACATATATTTGGAAGTGTTTGAGGGACAGTAACACTCCTGGAGTTCTATTCTCTACAATGCAATGAGACATCAGCAGAGTTTATAATGATCATTCCACAGCTGCATGATTATGTAGAGCGACAGGAAAAAAGGAGCAAACACTGCACCAGGGTCTTGAGAGATTGTGCATATCTACTGAGCTATTAATGAACAACTGTAATAGAAAATACCATGGACACAAAAACAGGTACTTTGGGGCCTAATTATAGTTATACTCCATAAATGTGACAAAACCTACAAGAGAGTGTCTTTTCTGTGTCTGTCCAGTTTCTTTTAGAAACGTCCAATTGGTCTTTCAATGCTTGATTCATTATCTTGGAGTAGAACTGTGCATACCCTTCTGTCACAGGATTTAATTGCCACTTTAAAGGGTTTGTTAAAGTTTGGAGCTGCCTGTCCCAGCTCATTGGTTAGTATGGCTTTCCACTTCTCAAAAGCTGTTTGACGCCTTTCGGACCTACTTTTGCCTATTAGCAATTCTATTAGCAGGACAGCTAAAGTTTCCAAGATCGCAACAGACTTGCTTACTCTATGTGCCTACTTGTTATAAACACAACAGTACAAACATATTTTCATTAACATCACAGGAGTCTACGGTCACCTATTCTATGACAAATTAGGTCATTGTTCTGGAAAGTGTCTCTGACATTTTTGTTCAGAAAAAAGAAAACTTTTCACAGAACTAACTAACACACATCTGCCTTTATTTTAAAATCCAAACTCCAAATCAAAAAAACGTTTTTCATTCACTTCAGAAAAATTTTCTTTGCCAAGTGACTGCAATTATATGCAGTCATTACATTACGAGCATGGTGGACAATGGGGACCTAGTAGATGTGGTGTACCTGGATTTCCAAAAGGCCTTTGACAAAGTGCTGCACAAGAGGCTGTTGTATAAGATAAAGATGCATGGCGCTAGCATGAGTAGAGGATTGGTTGACTAACAGGAAGCAAAGAGTGGGGATAAATGAGTGCCATTCCAGTTGATAATCAATAATTAGTGGTGTGCCTCAGGGATCAGTGTTGGGACCACAATTATTCACAATTTACAGAGATGATTTGGAGTTGGTGATCGATATGCTTATTGATTGAATTTGTGGATGAGCACATCGACCTGGACCCAATATACCGACCACTGCAGCGGACAGCTGGAACTGACAACTGGAAGCGGCAGATACAAATCACTATAAATGCCAGAGGAAAGATCACAGAAGCACTTCACAGGAGGCTCCCAAGCACTGAGGATGTCACCTAGACAGGGGACGAAAGATCTGCAACACAAATTCCCAGCTCGGCGAACAGAACCACAACAACGAGCACCCGAGCTACAAATCTTCTCACAAACTTTGAACTATGCAGAGGACTTGGATGTCCTTGTGCATGAATCACAAAAGATCGGTCTGCAGGTACAACTGACAAATGGAATTTTGTCATTCATTGCTAATGGGATTGAGTTTAAAAACAGGGGGATTGTGTTGCAGTTGTATAGGATGCTGGTGAGGCCAGCCTGGAATACTGTGAGCAGGTTTGGTCTCCTTACTTGAGAAAGGATGTACTGGCACTGGAAGGGATGCAGAGGAAGTTCACTTGGTTGAGTCCGCCGTTGAGGGGGTTGGCTTACAAGGAGAGAGGCCATGAAAAGACGAGCTATGATCTTATTAAATGGTGGAGCAGGCTCGAAGGGCCAGATGGCCAACTCCTGCTCCTAGTTCTTATATTCTTATGGTCTTATGCTATCTAGAAGTCTATCATTGTTTTTAATAGAATCCATTGATTTCCAGAATTATTTGCCTGAACTCCTGCAAGTTGTTACTTCCCTCCTGATATTCAAAAGCCTACTGAAAATACACCGAGTCACCTTTTCTGAATCTTCTACCAACTCATACTGTCTTTTCATGTGCCTTGGGATTTTTTTTGAATAATAATGGCACTATATAAATTAAACTTTTTCCTGTTTTTGGTTCCATCAGATCTCACAGTAGGAAAATAATCAATAATTTTGTATTTTGACAATTTGTAACAGATGTAGTCAGCCTCACTAGTTTGGACGTTCAAGTGTTTTGAAGTTGAGTATCATTTATTTCTAGTCCAACCAACAGTAGAGTTACTTTATTGTGAAAATTCATTACAATTCATTTGGAGAATAATTTTCTTCGTTAATTATGATAGAGGTCTTTGATTTGAAGCTTAATGGCCATTCATTGCTGAGTACTACATGCTTCCCCTGAATAGGTAATTAGTGAAGATCCAAGAATATTCTTCTGATACAAGATTTGAAAGAATCATGTAAGATGTGGATATTTAATGCAAAGAGTTATTTCTTGTAATTCTATTGGTCACATATTTATATTAAGCAGTTATTAAATTATATTATGAATCTTCTGAAGTTTTTCTTGTAATAGTCAACTTCATTGATTTAACAAATGTTTATATTTCAAATATTTTATGTAAAGATTGTTGGAAACAAAAGTAGTAACATAGAAGATGGAAATAGACCAACCCTGATCATGGAGAGTCTTCAAGATCCTAAAAGACAATGCTTATAATAACATAAAAGCAAAATAGTGCCATTCTGGAAAAGGAAATAAAAATAATAAAGTAATGAATTATTAAGTTTAACAGTATCAAAGGAAAGAGAAACAGAGTTAGCTTCTGAAGTTCAACGTGACTTTCTTTCACAACTGAAGGAGGATAGAATTGTTATGGGGTTTGCGATGAAAAGTGGTGAAGAGGAAGGTAAACAAATGGAAGGTCTGAGATTGATGTTCAAGTCTTAGTGGACAATGCAAGGCAAATGTGGGAGAGTCTAGGACCAGAGGGTATAATCATGGTGTAAGGGGTCATACACCATGGAATGTCTTCTCTCAGAGGGTATTGAATTTGTAGAATTCTACACCACAAAGGCCAATAGAAACATTGCCGTTAAGTGTATACAAGGCAAAGACTGAAATAATTCTAATTATCTTGGGAATAAAAGGTGATTGGACAAAGGTAGGAAAGTGAGGTTGAGGATTGTCAGATCTCATTTAATGACAGATCAGACTCAATGGACTGAATAAACTACTGCTGCTTCTACATCTGATGTTCTTATATATAGGGTAGAAGGCAAGAGAGATTAAATGACACAAATGTGATAGAACAAAAGCAAAGGATGTGGTAATGGTTGTAACAAAGAACCAAAGCATCTGTTCAGAATGATTGTAAATGACTAAATGCCAGAATACGTGACAGTTCTGTCCAAACGTAAAAAAAAAATCAAACTGGCATAAGACACATTTTGGTGTATTCACCACCGGAAATTTTCACTCCTTCCACCATTGGTGCACAATGGCAACAGTGTGCATTACCTACAAATTGCAATGCAGCAACACACCAAGGCTCCTTTGACAGTACTTTCCAACCCCATAACAACGAGCACTCAGACGGACAAGCATAGAACACGATTTGGAACACAATTGTCTTCAAGTTCCATTCTAAGCCACAGACCAACCTGACTTTCAAATATTTTGTTCTTCCTCCTCTGTCATTGGGTCAAAATATTGGACCTTTCTTCCAAACTGCACTGAGTGTGCAGCTGTACAACATGGACCACGATGATTTGACAAGACAGTTCACCACCACCACCACTTTTTCAAGGATAATTAATGATGAACAATAAATGCTGACCTAGACAGTAAAACCCACATCCCATGAATGAATAGATAAAAAGAAAGCAACTCAAATTCTACAATCAAATGCATTATGTAGCTAACACTTCTTTTTTAACCAGTGTTTTATTCATAATCAGTGTGCTCAATAACCCTAACACCATTGCAAAATATACTTCCGCCTATAATGCAAATGAATTATTCAGTATATCTACAGAACACATCAAAAATTGATCATCACAGTGAATTATGATTTGACAATCCCAGCAGGGGGACTCACTGGGGATAGAAAAATTGAACCTTTTAAAAAGGCTTGCCAGGCCGACTTAACTTCTACAGTGTGACAATAACTTACATTGGAAGTGGGTGGGGACTCATTGGCTGATACGAGTTGCTGCTAAGTTGGCGTAGGGCTAGAAGGGGCATGAAAGTGGGTGAGCCCTTGGATTGGCAAGTGTTAGCATGGAGGCGCATGTGCAGAACAGAAGTTGAGGGCATGTGTGGGATGTGAATTAAAGGATCCAATGTTTAAGGATGAATTGGGAAGGCACTCCAGAGAACCACAACAGAGCTCATAAATAGTGCACCTAAGCCTTTTGCAATGCTTATGGCTGTCTCTTGTATTTAAGGTATCCTGCACCCATCACCCCCATCCCATCTGTCATTTGATGCATTTTCTCAAAATGGGAGTGCAGCAAGCACAGAAATTCCCTAACTCTGCACACCTAACTCAGGCTCTAAAATCCAGGTCCAAAGTGCAATTCCTACAAGCAGATGTCAATTATTTTTTCCCCAGCACTGTTCCTGTTGACCTCACAACAATGTCAAGAGGGATTTAAGTAACAAGTTACGTGGAAATATATTTGATCAGTACCAAGTTTCTGATCAAAAGTGAAGGATAAAAACTTAGAATTGAATTTTCCTGAATGTTATTCAAAATACATATTGGCAGGACTCAGGCACATGTGCTGTTTGTCCCAACTTTCCATATTTTGCTCATTTGCTTGACTAAATATTCCAAATTATCTGAGTCCAGTTAATACATTTCAGAAACAATGCTGTGTGAGACTTGAAGTAATTGGCCACCATATATCGCATAGGACACTATCTACTAGATTGGATATGGTAAGATATTATTTTTGTCAAGTTCTATAAGCAAACCCTGCAATTAAACTTATATATTTAAAATAAAACATCAAATTAATTAGATTTAGCTAAAATTATGAATTTTAATTTTGTGATTTGGTAGCATAGAATACTCACATCATTGCCTTCTAATTCAAAAAATTCAAACTGCATAGAGATTCTGTATTGGGTAGGAGCCACAACTTGCCAAACGCAGTTTTTATTTGGAGGGTATTCTTTAGGCCAGCCTGGTGTGGTGATTGTTCCATTTAGTTTTGATAACAGTCCTCCACAGGCAGCTAAAATTAAAACGGTCAGATTTACATTATGAACTGGAGATCCTAAGTGACATAATTAGCATAAATATACAACCTGTTCAAAACATCAAACATGCATGTAAATAGCAGCCTAGTACATCATTAATGATGAAATGGCTAGGCATTCCAAATAATCTTCGACACAAGTCATGATTTCACCTATGATTTGAACGTGGCATTGATTAGCTTAAATGCTTCTGTAGGTACAGAGAGGGACAGAGACACTAATTTTGGATTTCTATAGTAAAGAACCAACATAGTGATGATGGGCAAAATGGCCTCCTTCTGTATTGTATATTTCGGAAATAAACGAAATACTTGGGAGGACACCAAGCTACTTATTGTGAGGGGTTCTGATTAAACTCATTGTTACTACTCCAGATTCTGACATAGAAATTGCTCGAAATCACTGGACTACTAATCAGAGGCATAGGCTAATGCTTGGGGAAATGGGTTTATTCAAATAATTAACCTGGAATAAAGAGCTGGTCGCAATACTGATGACCATGAGACTATCAGTTAACATGAAAATCCAACTGCTCAATAAAGTCTTTCAGGAAAGGAAATCTGCAATCCTTACCTGGTCTGGCCTACATGTGATAGACCTACAGCATTATGGTTGACTCTTAAATGCCTTTTGTAATGTTTATTTGGTTTGAGGGCAATTAGGGATGGACAACAAATGCCGGTCTTGCCAAAAAACTGATATTCCATCAAAGAATAAAAAACATAAATCAAATCAAATGTGCTGGATTACTTTCTAATGATTGTTGTTTGACGTTTAGTGGTCTACGTAGTAATTAGCTGCAATGCCCCAGATGAAATTACTCATTAAAACTCTCTCCTCAGGCTCACATTTGAAGAGTGAGCATTTGGGTAAATCACATTCTGTGGTCCGGTCTTACACATTAACTACCTATTCAGCCAGAGGCATATTGCCTGGCAAAATTTACCCTCTATCTCATCATCAGTCACTGCCTTTAGGATGGTACTGTTTAAGGAGTGATAGCTAACATTAAAACAAAACTGGAAAATTGCTAATATATATAACAAAGAGTCATTAAACTAATTAATCTTGTACATACATGGCACTAATAATATAAAGATCAGTTAGTGATTGCGTGATTCTTTTAATGACCTGAACAAAATAATTTGGCTCATAATTTCCCTTATAGTTGCTAGCAATTGCAGTCTAGTATCAACAGAGGGTAATTAAAAATAAGGGGAGCAGACATTGTGCTAATTCTTATTCCCTTCTGAACAGGAAGATTCTGCCTCAAATGGTCCAGTGGAAATGTGTTGACTACTTGAGCTAAATTAGATGAACTTGAAATGTAATTATGAACCCAGTGTTCCATCACTGGAGAGTCCTAGCATATCTACTTATTCCGAGCTGAAATTTGCTAGTAGCAGAACAATCACATGTGAACGCTGCATGCCTGCAGTTATTTAGTACTTATATTTGTAGCTTTTACCTTCACAACTTTTCTTGTCTGCTGCAAGTTCATAGCCTGGATCACAGGTACATTTATAACTGCCCAAGGTGTTCATACATTGCTGTTCACAGCCTCCATTGTCATGTCTGGAACATTCATCCTCCTCTGTGGAGATGGTAAAGAAATTTTTAAAACATTATTACTGTATATCTTTGATGTTTTTGGCAAGCTGGTTATATTTTGTTTTGGAATGGAATTCTCTTTTCTGTAAACAATGTCCTTGATAATTTTTTTGGAAACTATAATAAGATTGTTAATGCATTTGAGTGAGGAGATGATTGTCTGTAACTTCTATACTCTCTGTCTTAATCAGTGAATGATTGATATAAATACCATATAAACAATCTAAATGCCTGGGCAAGCTATTTGATCGAAGCATAGAATGACAAAGTATAGAAAATGATCATAAAGCTCATCATGCCTGTGTCAACCTTTTGAAAAACATTCCTAAATACTGTCCGACTCACCTGCTTTTTCCCCAAAAACCTGTGATTTATTTGCTTTCGAGATATATTATTGAATCTGCTTTTATCAGCCTTTCAGGCAGTGCATTCCAAAAGAAAAGTATCAGCACTTTGGCTCTTTTGCCAGACAAGCAGGAGATCACAGACAGGGTGTTTGGGGATCAAGGGGGATTAACGGCAGTGGGTGCAGGTAATCACAGAATGTTAGAATTAAGTTTTATTATCATGTGTACTCAAGTACAGAAGTGAAAAGTGTACAATGTCGCCATTCCTGGCGCTAGCTCAGGTACAAAATCTTAGGTACAAAGTAGAAAAATAAAGAAACAAAGTTAAAAGTTAAACATTACAGTCCCTCTTAGTATAAAGGAGGAAAATAAAGGAAAAAGTTAATAGTTCAACAGTCATTCTGAAATGCTTGGTCTCGTACTCTACATGCGCTCGATCCCCTCCACTTTGGCCCATTCTCCGGGAGCCCTTGGGCTACCTGCTCACCCTGCTGCCACAGATGGGCCTGGAAGAAACACTCTTGTGTCCCTTAATTAAGATTGAACGCAAATATAATGCGGACATTCTTCGAACATGACCATGTTGGAACAGACAAGAGGTCTCCTGAAGATGAGGAATGCTTGAAATGGTCTGATGGTGTTGGGACTTGCAGTATACAGTTCATACTACACATCCTAACATGCTGTGCGCAATGCAAACGCAGCAAGAATCAAGAGGTTATGATTTACTCTGAAGAGCTAGGAATATGGAAGCAGCCTTCCTAAAAAGATGAGGACACAGACCAGGAGAAACATCTGTCTGATCAAACACTGGAGCAACTATCATAACAAGGCAGACATGATTTAATTGACACTCAGATCCAATAGATGAGAAGTTAGTTAGTGATTACTCATTGACTGCAAGTTTGTTGCCTGTCGTAGACTAAGCAGTACATGTCTGTTCCCTGAAATAAATGCAACTTCTATTTATCTATTGTTTACTTTTGATGTTGCTGACTAAAAATAAAAGTTTTGAACTGATTTGAGTCTTAGCAAGTTTTGAGAAGATTTGCAGCTAAGGTTGAGCTTCTGGATATAGGTTTGCTCGCTGAGCTGCAAGGTTCATTTTCAGATGTTTCAACACCATACTAGGTAACATCTTCAGTGAGCCTCCAAATGAAGCACTGCTAATGTTTCCTGCTTTCTATTTATAGGTTTGGGTTTATTGAGTTGGCGATGTCATTTCCTGTTCTTGTTCACAGGGGGTGGTAAATGCGGTCCAAGTGAATGGGTTTGTTGATAGAGTTTTGGTTGGAATTCTCATGTGTGTCTCTGTTTGGCTTATCCTAGGATGGATGTGTTGTCCTAGTCAAAGTGGTGACCAACCTTATCTGTATGTAAGGATACTAGTGAGAGAGGGTCATGTTGTTTTGTGACTTGTTGATGTTCATGTATCCTGGTGGCTAGTTTTTTCCTTGTTTGTCCAATGTAATGTTTGTTACAGATCTTGCACCATAATTTGTAAATGTTGCCTGTAGAGGGTTTTTAAAGGTCATTAGCTGCTGTTTTAGTGTGTTGGTGGGTTTGTGGGCTACCATGATGCCAAAGGGTCTGAGTAGTCTGACAGTCATTTCTGAGACGTCTTTGATGTAGGGGAGTGTGGCTAGGGTTTCTGGACATGTTTTGTCTGCTTGTTTGGGTTTGTTGCTGAGAAATCGGTGGACTGTGTTAATTGGGTACCCATTCTTTTTGAATACACTGTATAGGTGATACAAGTATCGTAAGTAAATGGTCTACAAATGTAAGTTATTGATCAAAAAAGTTTGGGCAAAGTATTAAAAAAATTGAAAATGTGATCAAAAAGAGCTTTATTTTTGCTATAATTTAGTGACTGTTGCAAACTAAACCTAATAAAGAATTCACGTTATTTGTAGTAGTTTGTAATCATTGAAATTTATCCCTTTAGGGATGATTTGGAAATATTGAAGGTGGTCACATCTCGCAGTTTTCTAAACATGTCTGCTACAAAATCAATCACTATGGTATAAAGTTGAAAGCAAAAAGTAAAATCAGTTTACCGATTAATTTTTTCCTCTGAAGTGCAAAATTGATTGCTCCTGATTTCAAAATTTTCAATCTTGTTCTGAAATCCCTTGCTGCCCCTCCCTATCACTAAGTAGCAGAACTCCCTGACATACAAATCAAAGTGCAAACCTGGTGTCTGCAGCTTGCCAATATTTTATCTCAGCCTATCACCAACTGATGCTGCATAACTACATCCCTACATGTTCGATGGCCACCATCTTCCTCAAATAGTAGTTCATTCAAGTCAGCGTTGGTTAGCTATCATCCCCACCAAATCGCCATGTGGACTGTTGGACCAACTTTTACACCACTTCAACCCTTCAACACTTTGATTTGGAACTCCGGTATACCTATAACCTGTATGTTTTGCCTATGGACAACTGGTGTGCAAATTGCCTTGCAAGTTGCTGCAGGTGTGATGCTGATGGAGCACAGTACTACACAGTGTATGTCCGAGCCAGCCTCTCACTTTGCACTAAAACAGACTGGCAGCATTTCATGCATCTGCATACGATGCAGCTTAAGGCTTAGATTGCTTTCATAGCAGTCACTCATTTTGCACTTGTCAGCATCCGTATACTTCATGTTGTTATCTTAGCACACATTCACTGATTTCAGCAAAGGACTTCCACGCTGCCAGTTTCTGCGTGGGTTACATTACTTTTCAGCACACAGTGTCTTCATTGGTCAGCTACTGGATGCCAACATCTGTAGGCTAGATCACTTCTCAGTGCAGAGGAAGAGGCATGCTGCTTATCATGGTAGTAATCTTAGAACAATCATCAAACATGGCACTGTGTGGCACCATGCTACGTCAACATCACACGTGCAGCAGCTTACAAGGCAAACACAACGCACGTGTTTGAAGCAAATGACCATGAATGAAAGTCAAAGTGGGGTGGAGGGAGACAAGAGTCAGTCAGGGGATAACTATGCAGTCAGTCTATGGGATCATCTTCTGCCAGGGGATGTGGTGGTCTCCTTCAGTCTCCTGAATGTGAAAGAAGTAGGACATTCCTTCCATGACAAGTTGCAGAGATGTGTCTGTGATATGCACACCAGATTGTGTTCCTGACCCTCATCTAGAGTACCTACTGAGTTGAAGATTTCTGAAATGGTCATGCATGCAGGTGAAAGCCTTGCCAGTGTATTGTCTGAGGGTGAAGGTGGAGTGGAGAGTCGCTGGGTCTTTATGTTGAGGTTCGTAAGGTGCTTCTAGTGCCTCCTTGGGAGAAAAGAAGGCATTTGTCAACGAAGAGGGATAAGTGCTTGTGTAAGTTAATGACGAGTTAGCACTAGTGGTAATGGCAGATTAGCACAGCACAAGAAAGTTTACTAAGTTGGTTGGCCATTCCAATCTCCCCATACCTACATGCATGGTCATCCTTTCTATAGGTAATTCAAGAAATCTTGTACTTCTGTGGCATGAGGCGCCTGACTTTTATCACCTCTCACGGTCCCACTATCAGCTTTGCCATCTTGACCTGGTTGTGAGCCTATTTTTCCTGCAATCAGACAAAGGGAGGGTGTGTGCATGATGGAAGTGGATAGAAAAGCAGTTAGTGATGATACAGGAGCAGGAGAGGTGATGAGGAGTCCCCATCAAATGAATAGGAAAAGCAGAAAGAGGACGTAGCTTATAGCTTAGGAGGATGAACTGAGTATAAACTATTGACTAGACATGATGAATATGACAGGGTGAGATTTTGAGTCTGTCAGCCTTGGTGAGATGCATTTGCAGTAGTAGATTTGAAATAAGTGGCGGTCTTGAGTGTGAGGTAGTGAGGAGAAAATGTGGCATTCAAAATTGTGGGACACAGAAGTTCAGTGATCTTCTTCCTTCATTGTTGGACATCACATGGCATGGCACGGCACTGACCGGGAATTGGCCTGGTGTCATGTGATCGTTTTAGAGAAAGGACAATCCACCTCTTCACAATCCTGTCCACCAAGGGCTGCGGGTCCCTGTTTGCAAAGTGGGGACAAAGCGTTCATTTCTTCTGGCCAGAACAGTCAAGCACCACAGTGTGAGAGGTTGCTCCTTGCTCATAGTGTCTGAAGTGGTCTGCAGCTGGATCTTAAATCTGGCACCCGTGACATGAACATCAGAAAGTCCCAGAAATAATGAGCACTTACACCTCCCCTGCTGCACAATTCCTCAAGGAGGTTAAAGAGCCCAGTTGCATAACCAACAAGAAGAACAGAAAATGGAGTGAGGAAAGTCACTCTAAGTTGGGGTGGGGGGGGGGGGGGGGGGGGGTTGTAATCTGCGCACTGTGAACCTTACTCTATAGGGGTGGCACGGTGGCTCAGAGGTTAGCAATGCTGCCTCACAGACCAGAGTCCCAGGTTCAATTCCAGCCTTGGGCGACTGTCTGTGTGGAGTTTGCACATTCTCCCCTCGTCTGCGTGGGTTTCCTCTGGGTGCTCCAGTTTCCTCCCACAGTCCAAAGATGTGCATGTCAGGTGAATTGGCCATGTTAAATTGCCCATAGTGTTAGGTGCATTAGTCAGGGGGAAATGGGTCTGAGTGGGTTACTCTTCGTACGGTCAGTGTGGACTTGTTGGGCCTAAGGGCCTGTTTCCACACTGTAGGGAATCTAAATCTAAAATATGAACTGCAATTGGGAACATTCCATCCATTTTAACAGGGGCTGACAATGGCAAACTGAATGGTAACTGGCAAAACTATATCCAACTTCTTAAAGCTAAACCTGTAACATTACATTCAATGTCAAATCTATGTTGTGCGTCATCTTGATTATTTCATCTTCATAATTTAAACAAGTCAACCATCATATTTTGGCTCGCTTATGAATTTGACAGCTTGATGCCATTAATATTAAACTTGAACTAACCAAATCAACTGACATGATTTAGTCCCAGTGCTACAACTAAAGTCAATGCTGTATCAAGACATTTTATGTGCTGGTGAAGTAGGCAATATTGAACCTATTCATAACTTCTTCATAAGGATGAGAACTTTGAAAGATTAAAATTCCTTTGGCTTTAGCTTGTATCATTTAGAGAAAAATAAATCCATCAAGATAGGAAACTGCTTCAATAAATGTTTAAGAAATTTGCCATTTTAAAGCTGATTAATTTTATAATCTAAGTGACCCCTTTAAATTTCTAGAGTAGTTTCACCATTTAACCTTAATGCTTTACTTCTGTTGTAAAATTGCTAATTACAGCAGTAACCTTTCACGTGAAATCTTACATGCTGATATTTTTTACATTTTAAAAATTAAAGTGCTGCTCCTCCATGTTTCTTGAATATCTCATTTCACATATTGTCTTAATGGAAATAGCAGACAATCTGCTCTTCAGTGTCTGTTAGTAGGAGACACAAAGATGCAAGGATAAGTGGAAGTGGTACTCTCTTGTTACCAGGAAGTGATTTATCTCCACCAGGGTTTTCACTGTCTTTTTAATGGAGTACTATTCTATCTTATCCTATTTTACTTTGCTCTTAATCCTACAAAAACATAGTTGACTGGTCCTGTTTTTATTTCTAAGTTACTAACTTCTTCCAATTTTGATAATAGGTCAATGACATAACATTGCTTCTCTTCACAGATGCCAGCTGACTGGCTCAATGGATCCAGCACTTACTGTTTGCATTTGAGAGCATCAGCATGTGAAGCCTTTTACTTTTATTGTTCCATGGTCCTGGACATCATACAGTAACCTGCTCAAGTCGGCATTATTTGTGCAGCATCTTACTTGTATTAGGCAACAGACAGACTACTCTTTAGCTTGTCTTCATCATTCCGAAGCAAGAGGTTGCTAAGGCCAATGACAACAATCCCATTGCTGCCTGACAGAGACCAGCAATGAGTGAACCTATTAGCAGCAAGCACAAGAAGAGAGGTCAGCCTGTCAGTGCAGAAGCAGGTCCTCACCACTCCCTTCCATTCTACTTATGGAGTGGCTTTCCTCTGACTGGTCACTCCTGAGAGTAAATTTGGTGAAGCAATTTAGGGACTTCTGAGAGTAGGTTCTCCTTCTGGCCCCTTGCATCTTGAGCATAAGTTAGCATGGATGGGGTGTGAAAATGTATGGGGTGGGAGAGGTGAGGGCTTTTTCTTTTGTTCTTTTCCTTTTTTTAAAAAAAAAGTAGCCCCGAAGAAAATGCCAGTTCCCGAAAGAAATCTTCTGCAATGTTTCTAGTATAACTCCCAAAAGCCTTCCCCAAGGAATAAAAATTACAAAGCTCTGGGCACTTTCATCCATGCTTGGTTTGCAGAGCCAAGAATAGCCCTGACATTATCGCAGAATCATTGAAGAGTCACAACACAAAAGGAGGTCATTCATTCCATTGTGTGGCTTGTCAAGTAAACATCATTGCCTAGTGCCAATCTCTTGCTTTTTACTGTCCCAATGCAAATCATTTTTATCCAAATAATCATCTAATGCCCCTTGAACACGATGACCTCAGTGAAAATTCATGCTTCCGTAAGTATGCTGAGGGAGCACAAAACCTAATATAACACACAAGCACTGGTGCTTTGGGGTGATTATGCACAGTGGTGGCATAGACTTACAGCAAACTTTACTTTGCATCTCTTTGTGCTACATGTGGCCACTTAAGCATTTGATACTGATACTTGAACTTAGAGAAATTACTTCTTCAACCATCAAATTTCAATAGCAAAATAAAATAAATCTCAATCCCAATAAGTTATCAACTCTGATAATAGATAACTGCACACTGGTGGTAATTGGAGTTTTTAATCTCAGGCTGAAGTTAAAGAGTATATTGTTGGGAGGCACAAATAGAATTTCAGGCTCTGGTACTAACTGTGGAAGATTAACTGAGGGGACTGGGGTGGGGGTGGGGGGATGGTAGGGGGTTGAAGGTGGGGAGATAGACAGTATGTTTCCAGAAAACCAGATGTCTGGTTCCCTACATGTTGCAGAGTTCTGACGCTTCGTGTGAGGTATATCAGTGGTCTTTGATTCTATTAAGGAGGTTCTGATCCCTGTTTGTAGTTTGATTCTGGAATTGGTACAGGTTCGACGGGAAGCATTCATCCTCAAATGGAAGTGTGATCTGATGTCAGAATGTCCAATGGCAGGGCACAAAGTAAGCGCTTCTGTTCTTCCCGGACCACAAGCCATTCTGTAAAGATATAGTAGGAGTTGTTGCATCTTTTGAGCTGCTAGATTTCTGGAGGCCAGGTCAGGGTTACTCAAGGAGGACAGGCTAAGTCTGAGGCAGGTAGCCTCATTTTAATAAACAAATGGCCAAAGAGCTCTTCCCTCACTTTCATTAAACTTAGAAATAGTTGGGCTGAAGACTGGTTGGAGACAGGCTTGTGATTTTCAAAGTTTTTGTGTCACCAATCATACGGTAATGATTTTTTTTTCTGTGATTAAAATCATCCTTTTATCTGTTTCCTGTGTTATTTCTGGTCAGGAGCCAGTTAGATCAGCTGTGCAGGTTGGTGGCATGTTGCTCCAAATAACATTAACAGCATAGGTTCAACTCCTGTTCTAAGGTAGTCTTGGGATCTGCCTTCTCATCCTGTCTCTAGGAGTAGAAGGCAATGGCAAATGGCCATGAACAAAAACATCTGCACAGAAAACAACTTCTAGTAAAGCAACAGACAAGGGCCTATGGCTCAGACAGAAGATTAATTAAATAATTTTGGGCCTAGGTTCACTTTTATACCATATTCTTCAGTTCAAGTAATTCCATGTTTGCACTTATCTCTATGATTACATTACATTATGAATTGTAAATATATATTGGGCAGGATTTTATAAAAGTATTGAGAGCATCGCTGTTGGGAGACCTGTGATGTCTCCTCCAGGAAGGCGCAAGAGTATTCAGTGCTACACAAACATCCAAGTAAACAGTACTGAGCCCAAGGACCCTGAGAACAGAAACCCTCATTAGTGATGGCTACTAGTCAATCAGAGGTTGAAAATGCCATGGGAAGCCATGGCTTTTGGCAGGAACACGACCAACTGAAGGTCTAATGTTAAGGGGTAACTGATGTGCCAGGTTACTAATAGCAGAAAGGATACTTTTAGAGAAAGGGTAATCACAAGGGTAGCAGTGTAATGAGGGTCAGCAATTAAGGCAAGGGTGAAGAACTGAGTCTTGTCATTTTTGACAGACACCAAGATCATTTGAACACGGTTGTAGGAACCTTTCTCACTACCCCCTCACTGGGAGCTCATAAGCAAGTTGCTCCTTTTTATCTGTTATAGATGGATGCTATGTTAGCAGGTTCATACACATTGTATTAATACTAGCAGGTGGTGGGATGAGGCACTTAAATGGTCATTAATTGGTCACTTAATGGTCTCATTTGACAGTGGAGGAGTTTGGATGGGAAGAGGTGGGAGATCATGTTCAACCTTGGGCTTTCCCACCCAGATAAAATTCTGGAGGAGACAGGAACACAGTGGTGTTCAGGCTCACCACCAAATCGCCAAATGAAATGTCATTTCCCACCTCCAAGTATGCCTTAGGAAGAGCTGTAAAATTCTACCCACTGCATCATTTCAGAAAGTTTAAAGAAGTAACTATAACAATTTTGTTTCCCACGTATAGATCTATCTGCATTGAAAACTCAGCAGGTTTTACTGGATTGAAACAGTAACACTTTTTTAGCTATTGACACAACAGGAGAGTTGTTTTATTCTTCCTGTGTATCAGAGAAAGGTGACTTAGGATGTTACCTGAGCGTATGAACTGGTTCGTACAATACTCTGGATTTTACATATCTGTACCTTTAAAAAAGTTTGCCGCAAATCCCGCTTTATTAACTGTTCCATCAGAAACAAATTTCATCCACAGGGTATTGGAAGTTGATTTGATGTCTTCTGGTTTATCATAGCCACAGAACCGCCCAATTAAGGGACTGTTTTCATTATTACCATTTCGGACTTCTAAATAATCATAGGCACAACTATCATGTCTCTCAACCTAGGACAGAAGGAAAACATTTTACTCATTTTTGCACATGAAAATCTCTTGTTAAAGTCAATAAATCAATTCCTTGGTAAACACCAATACAAAATCTTTAATGTGTTTTTTGACTCCACCATTAGATCTCTATCTTGGCCCCTATTTAGCTCCAGCACTCCTCTGACAATCCAATCACTATTGATTGGTCTATAGATCACTTTTGGATTCCTTTTCATGTTCAGTACCAATCTATTCTCAACGTTCTTGCCCCCTTATTTGCTTTTTTAAACCACTATTTTTTATATTAACCCAACTTCCCTTACATTGTGAAGCAACATCTGTCATACACACTGCTTTTTCATTCCATTCTCAAAACTAGTTATCAACCAGGAAGCACGGATTCTCGTTGCCCTTCTTTTCCCCTTATAAGAAAATTCCCACATTGTACTCCAAAACTACTACTCATTGCCCATTGACCATCTATTGCCCATTCTTTGCCAGTCTTTGATTCCAATTTACCACAGTTTTCAATCTTCAATTCCTTGAAATACTTCCACATTCCGTGAAGTATTCTAATTCATTCCTTGACTTTCTCACACATTTAAAAATTGAAAATAAAATTGATTTCTTATTTTGCTTTCTTTACTAATTCTGCTTCCAAATATAAAATGCAACTTTTCAGTTACAAAACACTGAATCATATGAACCACAGAAGTAAAAGGTGAATTTTAAATAAGACCAATTAGATTGCAGTCTTGGATGCAAGTTTGCTCGCCGAGCTGCAAGGTTCATTTCCAGATGTTTTATTACCCTACTAGGTAACATCTTCAGTGGGCCTCAGGTAAAGCAATGTTGAAAATTCCTGCTTTATATGTTTGGGCTTCTTTGGGTTGGTGATTGCATTTCCTGTGGTGAAGTCACATCCTGTTCCTTTTCTCAGGGAGTGGTAGATGGGGTCTAACTCAATGAGTTTGTTTGATGGAATTCTCGTGCGTGTCTTTGTTTGGCTTGTCATAGGATGGATGTGCTGTCCCAGTCGAAGTGGTGTCCTTCCTCATCCGTATGTGAGGATATTAGTGAGAGTGGGTCATGTCCTTTTGGGGCTAATTGGTGTTCATGTATCCTGGTGGCTAGTTTTTTTGCCTGTTTGTTACAGTCATTGCCCGGTATTTTGTAAATGACATTAGTTTTGCTTGTTGTCTGTATAGGGTCTTTCAAGTTCATTAGCTGCTGTTTTAGTGTGTAGGTGGGTTTGTGGGCTACCATGATGCCAAGGGGTTTGAGTAGTCTGGCAGTCATTTCTGAGATGCGTTTGATGTAGGGGAGAGTGGCTAGGGTTGCTGTACGTGTTTTGTCTGCTTGTTTGGGTTTGTTGCTGAGAAATCAGCGGACTGTGTTCATTGGGTACTCATTCTTTTTGAATACACGGTATAGGTGATTTTTCCCACAAACAAACCTGCATCAGAATGTTATTTCAATGAGCCAACACCCACTGCAGCACAGAGGAACCACGCAGAGCAGAGAAAAATCACCTATACCGTGTATTCAAAAAGAATGGGAACCCAATGAACACAGTCCGCCGATTTCTCAGCAACAAACCCAAACAAGCAGACAAAACACGTACAGCAACCCTAGCCACTCTCCCCTACATCAAACGCATCTCAGAAATGACTGTCAGACTACTCAGACCCCTTGGCATCATGGTAGCCCACAAACCCACCAACACGCTAAAACAGCAGCTAATGAACTTGAAAGACCCTATACAGACAACGAGCAAAACTAATGTGATTTACAAAATACAGTGCAAGGATTGTAACAAACACTACATTGGACAAACAGACAGAAAACTAGCCATCAGTATACATGAAACCAACTAGCCCCAAAAAGACATGATCCTCTCTCACTAGTATCCTCACATACGGATGAGGAAGGACACCACTTCCACTGGGACAACACATCCACCCTAGGACAAGCCAAACAAAGACATGCACGAGAATTCCTAGAAGCATGGCATTCTAACCAGAACTCTATCAACAAACACGCTGAGTTAGACCCCATCTACCACCCCCTGAGAAAAGGAACAGGAAGTGACTCCACCACAGGAAATGGCATCACCAACCCAAAGAAATCCAAACATATAAATAGAAAACAGGAACTTTCAGCATTGCTTCACCTGAGGCCCACTGAAGATGTTACCTAGTATGGTAACGAAACATCTGGAAATGAACCTTGCAGCTCAGTGAGCAAACCTACATCCAAAACCTCAACCTGAGCTACAAATCTTCTCAAAACTCATTAAGCTCACTATGATTGGAATCTATCTTACTATTTAAATATACTGAATGCAAATTCCAATGACACTGAATGAAATATTTCTTTATCATAGATAATCATAGAATCCCTACAGTGAGGAAACAGGCCATTTGGCCCAACAAGTCCACACCGACCCTCCAAAGAATATCCCATCCAGACTAACTCCCCAACATTTCCCGTGACTAATGCACCTAACGTGAACACTATGGGCAATTTAGTATGGCCAATTCACCTAACCTGCACATCTTTGTACTGTGGGAGGAAACCAGAGCACCGGGAGGAAACCCATGCAGACACAGGTAGAATATGCAAGCTCCTCACAGTCACCCAGGCTGGAATTGAACCCTGGTCCCTGGAGCTATGAGGCAGCAGTGCTAACCACTGTGCTGCTAACTTATCGGTGTCTAAAAACCAAGCAATCATAATCTTAGCTAGAGATTATAGTTCTGAAAATAATTAATTCTTCAGTTATTCACACTTTACTTTGGCTAAAAGAAGGTATCTTCACCATATGTGATGGTCTATTACTTAAACATCCTTGCTATTAAATTTTTATCACCCAACAAAGTTACCTCAAAGGCCTGGAAAACTAATCCCACGTAATAGTGCTCAGACATTGTTATTTTCCACACACACTCCTTCATTGGTCTGTAGTCATCTGGGTAATTTGGAGACTGGATCTGTCCCGATTCTTTACTGATCTCACCACCACAAATTGCTAATAATTAAAAGAAAAATCATGTGTAAGCAGGGGCATAATTAACAAGACGACAAATTGTAGAATTCTACACACAACATAGCAAGTACGAATATATGTGAAACCATGCTCCATCTAAAAACAGAAGATGGGAATGCTATGAATTACATTGTATGATCAATTCTTAGGTTTCACAGTGCAGTTCCCCTCCTACAATACTGGATGTAAGAACAGAAGTATAACCTACCTCTGCTGTGTGCCTCTAGTTCTCGGTGTTATGCACCATAAGTCAACACACTTCTGCCCAGGTTACAGTGAAAAAACCGAAGATTCGAGCGGTAATCCCATTCCTCTGTTACATTGATGGTATGTTGTACACTCCAAAACAATTATTTGCTTTTTTGTCAATTTAAGGGACTCGGTATCAAAGGAGCAAGATTAGTAAAGATTCTCTACCGGCAGTCACTCTTCAGTCTCTCAAGGAATTTAGTCTTACCTCTGGCTCTCTCTTATCTTTGGTGGTTTGTAATTTCTTCTGATTTATCCAAAACTCTTGTATCCTGCTTCAACTGATTTTGATTACCCTTTGACAAGCTTTGCATCTGGACATCATTTACAATTTTTAAGTCTGAAAATTATTATTGCCAAGTATCAGACAAGTCAATAGTTTATCATTTGGAAGGGATAATTATTATGAAATTTACCTTACTTCCTGGTGGTGGCTGATAACTTCAATCTCCAGCAGGCCAAGTGTTCTGGCACGTGCAAAACAGAGCAGGGCATGTGTTCTCCACCTGGTACTCATTTTAAACACTTAAAGGGCCCAGTCAGCTGGAGTGTGTTGATCTAGCATGAAAACTGGGAGTCATGTGATCCAGAATGAGCCTAATTTTGGCTGGGGGGGGTGAGGAGGGGGGTGTTGGCATCCACAAAACCCAGAGGGACTCCAATGCTTCCAAACTGTTCAAAGATAATCAAAATCAGGAATTTTGGAGAAAATTTATTCTGGGCTCTCAATACTTAGAAACCACCAAAGCCAACAAGCACCCAAGAAAAGAACCCCACCCCCACCCCAAAAGACTGAAAGGTGATCACTGGCAGAGGAACCAAGGAAGAGAGTCCAGACAGTATGTATACAAGGTCCATATAAACAGGGCTGAGAGAGACCCAGGTGAGCTTAGGAGCTGCAGTTAAGCCAGCACAGACTGGAAGATAAGCTTGAACCACCAGGTGGAGAGCAGGTATTCAGTCGCACAATGTTGCAGAAACCTTGGAGAAATTTCAGAAGCGAAGTCTTCGAAAATGAAGAATGAAATGCTTCTGGAGGAAGATCTGAATGCTAACAAGACTTTTGTGGTTCACAGTAATTACTGGGTAAATAGCTAACAAATCTAAGTCACTTCTCTTTGTTGTGTTCACCATTTTTAATGTGCAGGGTATTGCACTTGACCACCGTTTACGGATTCATTCACATGTGCCTGTTGTTGGTTTTAGATATTAGGGGAGAAGACAACATTGTCTCTTAACTTAAATTTCTCTCATATTACTGTTAAAAGCCTAAAACAAATCTTGTAAGCAATTTGACTCAGAATAGTGACGTTTATGTTTGATTGTTCAAACCTATGGAATCTTTGACAGTTTTTTTCGTTTAAGCCTGGGACTCCTAAATATCATCGACTTTAGGCAAAAAGTTACAGATCCCCAATTGGGCTAAAACCAAACCTGGGATCTCTTCCAGGATTAGAACATAATACTATGACAGGTAGAATTCTTTTCAAACAAGTACTGAAGTATGAAAATGTTTTTTGTCTTCCCATATATCATTAAAGTGACTGAACACTTTAAAATGCAATACATTATTGTGCCTTCCTTTAATTTTCATTAAATTTTACTGTACACTGTATATAAAGTATTTCAATCATTTTAATTTATAAGTTTAGACTGATTATAGTGGGAGTGAATTTCCATGATATTTCTCTTGCTCATTTTCTGTAATTTTCTGGCAGGAAGGGCTGCAGAAAGCCTAGAGAAATAACATAAATGGCTTTTACTGTGTTTGTTCAAAGATTTCCATAGCATTCCAGTGCAGACAGGTAGAACACCTGTGTAAATTTACCTCCCCAAGTCTCTGCTGCCCATATTGTAACCTGCATCAAGTTCTGTTCACTTGCATTTTCTGTTGTTGTTGAACTTTGAGGTCAACAATACCTCAAAGCCAAGATTGGCATCCTGGTATCTGAATTGCTTCAAATTGCTAAAAACTCCAGCCACCAACTCTCGAAGAGCTGCTTGCTCCTCCAGCTCTAGCCTCTTGTGAATGACCCCTCCATCCTGTAGCAACATGAATAACTCCTAGATTTCAGCTGATTAATGGCAAGTAACATCACTCTACACAACTGCCAGCCAATGACTACCTCCAACAAAAAAGAACTTAACCATTTTGACGTTTAATGACATCACCAGTGCTGAATCACCCAATACCGACTTAACTGGCCTAGCACTGATCAGATATAGCAGTCCCCGTGTTGCAAATTGGTTTCGTTCCTGAGTATATTCACAAGTCAGAATACAATACAGGACAATTCAAAATAGCCATTTGTAAATATGAGGAAACCTTTGCATGTCAGATCTTTAAAATTAATAAATGGGATTGCTTTTATAAGTCATGTGTGCTGAACTAGATGGCCTATAAATACTGCTTACAAGAGCAGATCAGAGGCTGGGAATTTTGTACAAAATAACTCCTTCCCCAACTCCCTAAAGCCTGTGCATATTTACAAAATGTAAGTCAGGAATGTGATAGGATACTCCCATTTGCCTGGATGAGTGTAGAACCAACAACACAAGAGGTTCAACACCACCAAGGACAAAAACAGCCTACTTAATTGACACCCCATCCACTACCCTAAACATTCACTCCTTACACCTTCAATGAATAGTGGCAGAAGTATGTACCATCCATAACATGAACCACAGCAACTCAGAGATTCCTTAGACAGCACCTTCCAAACCTATGACATTTTCCATTGAAAAAGGAGAAAGTGCATGGAACATGACCACTATTTGTGCACGTCACAGTGGCTCAGTGGTTAGCACGGCTGCCTCACAGCGCCAGGGACCCAGATTCGATTCCAGCCTCGGGCAACTGTCTAAGTGGAGTTTGCACATTCTCCGTGTGTCTGCGTGGGTTTTCTCCGGGTGCT